>NC_140932.1:67035854-67173354 GCF_014529385.1 Adiantum capillus-veneris | reverse complement strand
ACGTGGCCCGGCCATCCTCCCTCTCTATTCCCTCGTGGCCTACCAGAAGCCGAAACTCTCTCTCTCTCTCTCTCTCTCTCTCTCTCTCTCTCTCTCTTATCTATACACACACACACACACACACACACACACACACATTCGGCCTTACCTTCCTTGGCCCGCTATTCCCTCTCCCTCTCTCCCCACCCCATTGACTCTCTCCCCTCCTCTCGTCCTTGAGCTACCATGCAAGACGGGCCCGGATATTATGCCCCTACCTCCCCTCTCGTCCACACCCCCTTCGGCCTTATACCCCCCTCCCCCCCCCCCCCCCCCCCCCCCCCCCCCCCCCCCCCCCCCCCCCCCTATCTTCACCTAGCTCTCTCTCTCTCTCTCTCTCTCTCTCTCTCTCTCTCTCTCTCTCTCTGTGGAGAGTGGCCCCGCAGACCATGGAAGGACTCTCTCTCTCTCTCTCTCTCTCTCTCACTCTCAATTCCCTTCTCCGCCACTCACCCTATCCCCTTTCACCCTCTCTCACAAACTCACACTCCCTCTCTTACTCTCCTTATCCCATGGTGGGAACCCGCCACTAGGCATATACTCTCTCTCTCTCTCTCTCTCTCTCTCTCTCTCTCTCTCTCTCTCTCTCTCTCTCTCTCTCTCTCTCTCTCTCTCTCTCTCTACTAAGTCCCTTTGTTGACTAAGTACCCCCTCCCCCCCCGTTTTGGCCCACTGTCGAGCCTGTCGACGCCCACACCCATTCCCTCACACCCTGGACCCAGCCCTATCGGGCGGGCGCTTGATGCAAACACACACACCCTTATCCCATCCCCCCCCCCCACCACCACCATCTCTCCACACCCTCTCTCCCTCGTGCTCGCGCGCACCCTGCACAGTCGGCTCCCGGCTCTCGCGCTCTCTCTCTCTCTCTCTGCTTAGCCCATGAAGCACCGCATCCACACACACACACACTCACACCCAATACACACTCACACACACACACACACACACACGCTACGTACACACCCTCTCTCTCACTCCATCTCCCCCCCCTGCCTCTGCGTCGCCAACAGAAAACAAAAAAAAAACTAAAAAAAATATATATATAAATATATATATAATACACATACTTCCCCCCGGTTCCCACGCACGCTCGCGTACACACATACATATAAACACCTACTCACCCACACTCACCAATACATACACACGCACACATATACGCAGTCACCGCTAAAATACAAAAGAAGAAGAAGAAACTAAACGCCAACGACCTCGACAAAAGAAGGAAGGCAGCCAAATTACGTGACACCGACAACAAAAAGAACAAAGGCGCCGAAGGCATGCCCTGGCGGACCTCGAAAAGACGTACGCCTACACCAACGCACCGGCAAAGCTGCCATTCACCGGCATCTTGCGACCACGACACCATTTTCAGTAAACCATAGGTCATTATCATCATCATTTTTCAGTTTTCGCCCAAGCCTTGTAAAAAGATCCCAACTTGTAAATCTCCCTCTCTTTAGGTGATGGTCACAAAGGCCCACCTAAAGGTTTCTATTTTTAATAACTCCCAAGACAAAGCAAGGGTCAACCACACCGGGCCCACCGCCTTGCTTTGTCTCCCCGATCAGCTTACCCTAATCTAAAGCAGCCAACACCTATAAAAGGGCACTGAGAGGTCACTATCGGGGCGGGGGGGGGGGGGGGGGGCAGTTCATGAGAGGTCGGCACTTGGTAGAGATTTAGTGGGAGAAATTGACACTACTAGCATCACGGGGAGGGGACTTGTGTGATGGTTTGTTTTGGGAATTGCATCATGTAAAGGGAGCTACGTCCACCTCTCGACTCCAATGGTCGATGCGCACACACACACATTCTTGGTAGCAAGTTTCACATCACCGAGTCGTCTCTAGAGAACGCACCAAGTAGATCTCTTCTCCCTATCTCTCTATCACCACGGTATGTCACCTCGCCGGAAGGAAGGTCATTGTAAATACTACAAGAAATAATTCTCCTTCACACCCCCGAGGGTTTTCATCATTTGTCAATGCTCTCTGCGTGTGTGTGTGTGTGTGTGTGTGTGTAAGTTTGCGGTGTCCACATCACCGTGGTCGGCGTCCTAGCCGCTCAAAGCTAGGTGGTGTTCCATGTTCGCTTTACCGTGGCCGGCTCGAGGTGTGCATCGGCTCGAGGCATGCACGGCTCTCGGCGTTTTAGAGGCCGTCGGGGTCTGGGTATCGCTTTGCCCCCGTCATTTGGTGCCCCCACTGAAGAGGTCTTCTAAGAAACCTTCAGTTTACAATGCTGAAAGCAACGCACCTCATCAATCATGGACGAATGGCTGAAGGAATTTTCTAACTGGAGGACGGAAGAGGAGGAGACTAAGGAGGCACTAGCCGCCTTCATTGAAGTACTACTGCCAAGCTGTAGTGTCGTCAGTATTCAAGAGGTAAGCTCCCCATCTCGTGTTGCTCGTTCTAACCACAAATTGAGAGCATCAGGTGGGAGGTCTAGGAAGTGCTATCACTGTTGTCAACCAAAACACACTGTCAATGAGTGCCAGCAACGAAGGTAGTGAAGGGACTGAAATTGTCTACATCGACATTCACCGCGAAGAAGTCATCCACATCGAAGGAGGAAAGAAAACGGTAAGGCCTCTCTTCCTCAAGGAAATTGCAATCAAAGTTATAACCTTTACTCCAAAATGGCATAAAGGGGCTGCTCGAGCCAAAGGTAAGGAAAGGCTAAGCCAGTCTGAAAACACATGACCCCAAAGGGAGAAGCATCTGGCCAAGCAAGTGCTTCAAGCTCAGAGAGCCGAGTCGTACCCAACTTGCCAAAGAGGAAGTCGTCCGAAGCTAAGCGGCGGAAGGTCGCCTACCGATTTGCACGACGCATGCGAGTGCTGCCAGTCCACTTCGACATTCCTAAAGCGGAAGTAGTAAGAAGGTTCCCATGCCCTAAGGAAGAGTGGTTCGGTTATTGCTCTTGCTGTTTTGGAAGAAGGGTAGAGGGTCTTCCTCCTCTCCCTGTACAACATATCCTGAAGAAGCTCTCCACCACGGGTGAAACCCAGTGGGTTGGAGACGAGTTGCAGCTAAATCGAGTGGAATTCATGCAACACGCCGACTACGGTAATTATCTGCATTTGCTACTAGCCAAAAGGCTAGGAGTGGTCAGACGCGTCGCCATCACCCCGTACGTGCTGAGCGATGAAGGAAAGGTAGAGCCCATGAAAGGTGACGACCTCCTGTGGATGTACCGACTCATCAACACTGGCACGGTAAGAGTATAAGTAGGTACTCCACCCTCTATGCATGATGGAAAACGGGCCGACAGCATTCCTGTTTAGATTCCTGCAGCATATGCATGTGAATATCTATGTAGATAGGAAAATCTTCTGCCCCAACAGAAGATCGTGTACCTATTCGGTGCGGTGGTGCTAAGAGAAATCCTTAATTTCCCAAACCCTATCATTCTCCCCATATTGGATTACCACCATTCCTTCAATGTTTCTATCTTTATCTTGTTTTAATCTATCCACCCAACTCTGTAAAAAGCCGCTATGAGCTGCTACTGTTGTTAGTATAATATAAAAGAAAAAAAAAGTTCATAATTTCTTGAGTCACTACCATGGCAAGTGTTTCTTTCCCCACGTTCAATGGAAAGAAGGGAGAAGACGTCACCACCGACTTTCTCGATGATTTCGACATCGCTTGTGTGGTTTCCAACAAGGATGACGACGCCTCACGGCTTTGAATTTTTCCTCTACTGATGAAAGTAGAGGCCAAGTCCTGGTACAATGCATTGCCCCAGGCTACCAAAAATGCATGGGAAGTGTTACGTGTTGCCTTTGTGAAGAGGTTTGGTGGAGGCACAACCTCGGAGAAGCTATGGCAGCTACTGACGAAATTGAAGCAGGGAGATCTGCTAGAGTATGCCACTTATGAGTCCAAGTTTGTGGACTTATGGGAGAGATGGGTTGCTTCACTAGAGGAAGGTGAAGGAGCACCTAATTTCCTGAAGAAGGATCATTTCATTGCTGGCCCGTGGTCGCCGCTTAGAGAGAAGGTGAAGGGAAGGTTTCCTGCAACATATGAGTTGGCAGTAGAAGTAGCCCGCCTTAAAGACAAGAAGCTGCGCATGCAAGCAAGAGTAAGCGAGTCAGAGGAAAAAAGCTCGGTCCGACCAACCCCAGTTCACTGCAACAACCATTCATAGAGCCCAACCACAAGAGGCATCAGAAGAGCAGCAAGACCCGCTGAGTCGCATCACTACCCAACTAGAGAGTTTATCCGTGCATCAGGTGCAGCAAGGGCATGCACCTGTCAGAAATCCAGAACAAGGAAGAGGACAACGAAGAAAAAACCAAGAGTACCACTGCTACAATTGCGGGGAAGACGGCCATGGTATGTACTACTGCCCACATCCAAGAAGGCAGAATTTCAATAGAGGAGGGAGACAGAATCAGATCTCTCTGCCAAGGGCGAGACCACCGCCGCCCAGGCAACCAATCTCGCCTGTTCAAATCCCACCACCAGCCGTGCAACCACAGCTAGCCCCACCAGTTCAATTCCTACAGCCACCGATGCAACCACCACCACAATCACCACTTACACCCATCTTACGTCCACCACCAATTGGTACCTGCACACCAAGTATTATTGGTCTTGCAGCAGAGGTCAAGATGAAGATAGCAGAAGAAGGATCAAGCGAGAAGTTATTCAAAGGACGAAAGCAGTGGAACAAGAGGTTAAAGAATCAAAAGATTCTACCCCAGTGGAGGAGGTAAGTCAAGAAAATTGTGTTACAAATGTGAGTACATCTTTAACCCTGGATGAAATAGGCACCAAAGCGATCAATCGACAGCATTGGGCAGTAAGGGTAAGAAGGCGTAAAGTGTTGATCAGACCTCGTCAGAGTAAGAGGAATGCAAAGAGCATGGAAGAAACAAGAGAAGAGAAAAACTGACTTGCTAGCACGGCTTTGCAAAAGATGGAAAATATATCAAGGAGGGATTTGAAAACAGAAGCTTGTGCACCAGCATGGACCAAGGACAGTGTAGCAAGCTAAAGGAATCTTGCATCAAGGAAGTTTCACTAGAGGACCATAACGAAGAGGTAAGTATAACTAAAGGTTTGGAGTTGGATTTTGCTTCAGAGGCTTGGTAGCCGAGCAAGACTTTATTGTGTAGTGTCATAGACTTAGAGATGGGTAATGCCTCTAGTCTACTGAAAGGTGTTATAAACTTGGAGATGGATAATGACTTCAGTTTATGTAAGGGTGTTTAGAGTAAGTTTGATGATCAATATGTTGCCAACCTTTTAAGGATGTTCCAGACTCCTCCACAACACAACATTGTATTTGCATGGGATGTATTAGACCTACGGTTATGGTTAACGGCTAGAACATATAGAAGTAAGATCAGCATGGAGATAGGAGTATTGGAGCCATGGATAGACAAAAGGCTGATAGAATGCAAGAATGAAGGCCTCGTTCCCAATTTGGTGCAATGTTTTACAAACAGTGAATCCTCTCTATGGAGAGAGATAAGAGGGTTACGCTTGTATTTAAGCCGCAAGGTAGGTGGCTTACTATCAACATTAGAAAAGACAGCTGACATGTTTGAACACACCCAAGAGAAGCATGATGTGCTTGCAAATTTTCCCAATCGTGACAGTAAGCAAGGTTCTGAAGACAACTAGAGCTCACCACACCAACAAGGCGGCCATATATGGTGGATTCTTGGCACACTCTTGGGAATCATAATTTTTAGTTATGTCTTTGCAGGAGCCAAGATGCTCATTTCTCCTCTAGCTACAGGTGGTTACAAATTTGGTCCTATTTGGCATGCAAATTTTATTGTTGAAACACTGTAGACAATGATCCTATTCTTCACTTGGGATCCAGGAGGACACTGGCACAAAGTTTTGGAAGCCATGGGCTTCCCATTTAATCAACCGACACTATTTAAGGAGAAGGCTATCACCCGGACCTGTTGCAGATTCATGAATATCCTAGGAATCTCACCAATGGCCAAATGGAATGGCTAGTTCAAAAGGCAACTCGATATCGGCTCCTACATCTCAGCTGAAGAAGAATCAAAGTCAGGGCTAGAGACATGAATGCCTCTAGCCAAAAGGGGAGGGCTAATGATAGCCGATTTTTGAAAATCAAAGAAAAAAAAAAGAAAAAGGTTATTTTTCCTATGCCGGAGCCTTGGCGACACCGTCAGAAGGCTCGGCAATGCCCTGGCCAACCTCACGGCCCTAGTTGGTCCATAGCCAAGCCTAGTAGGCCGCCATCTCTCTCTCTCCCTGTTGTTTTATTCCCCTGGCAGGCCGTCGTAATTCTCTCTCTCTTTTTCACTATTTCTCTCTCTCCATCTCTCCCCCCATCGATCCAGCTCTCTTCCCCTCTCTCCGAGAAAGGCCCCGCGGGTATGGAAGGTATATCCCGCTCTCTCTCATATGCCCTACGCACCTTCCTCTTCCCCTCTCTCCCTTCTCCGCAAAACGCTCTCTCTCCCTCATCCATTTCAACCTCTCTCTCTCTCTCTCTCTCTCTCACACACACACACACACACACACACACACACACACACACACACACACACACACACACACACACACACACACACACACACACACACACACAACCAACAAGGCGGCCACAAGCCGCAGGTGGCCCGGCCATCCTCCCTCTCTATTTCCCTCGTGGCCTACACGAAGACGAAACTGTTGGAATTAGGGTTGCAGAGAAACACACACAGCTTGGAGAAGACGAAGGAAGCTCAAGGCACACAATAGAGAGTGTGTTTCTTAGTATGCAATGGAAAGATAGATAGCCCTAGAGTGATGGGCGTATATACAATGCTCAGGGGAAAAAACCTCCTGAAGAGGGAAAAAATGCCCCGGCGGTCCTAGTGTGTTCACAAACATCACTACCACATGTATATGGTAACAAATCCCCCCTGGAGTGATGCGGTGAACGAGAGCTGGCACATGAGTAAAGGGAAGTGCCATGCCCTGAGAACATGATCAGTCCACAAAGGAGAGTAAGCCCAAAGCTTTGCTGAAAGCTTCAAGCTTCTCATGAGACAATGCCTTTGTGAAAAGATCTGCAAGGTTGTCCTGTGTTGGCACATAAGCCAAGCTGATCTCTCCTGTTGAGAGCCTCTCCTTGACATAGTGGTAATGCACCTCAATGTGCTTTGTGCAAGCATGAAAAATTGGGTTCCTCGCAACTGCCAATGCGCTCTGACTGTCAATGTAGATAGTGTTGGCAGTGTCATGTCCAACACCCAAATCATCCATAAGGCATCTGAGCCATACACACTCAACCGTAGCTGTGAAGACTGCCCTGTACTCAACCTCACAACTCGAAGTGGCCATAGTAGGTTGCTTCTTGCTCAACCATGATATACATGAACTGCCAAGCATGAAACAAAAACCACTTGTGGACACTCGCGTGTCAAAACAACCAGCCCAATCTGAGTCCGAAAAAGCATGTAAGTCTTGCGGCAATGATCCCCCTTGGGATGAAACAAGCCAAGATGTAAAGTGCCACTAAGGTAGCAAAAAATCCTTTTCACAGCCTGCCAATGCTTAGACCCTGGGCTATGCATAAATCTGCTGACGTGTGAGACTGCAAACTGAATATCTGGCCTCGTGTTGCATACATAAATGAGGCAGCCAACATCAATTTGGTAAAGAGTGACATCAGCAGGATCGCCAGCATCATGTAGACTCAACTTCAAACCTGTTTCCATGGGAGTGGCAATAGGTTTGCAATCCTCAAGTCCAAACTTACATAGCAATGTTTTTATGTAACTTTTTTGACACAAGGCAATACCACCATCACACTGCTTAAGTTGTATACCCAAGTAATGATGCAACATCCCCAAATATTTCATCTTAAAATAGCATTCAAATCAGCCTTAAATTCAAAAATATGTCTCTCATTTGGTCCAGTGATCAACAAATCATCGACATAAAGAACCACAACGAGAAGTACATCATCCTCACGCTTTACATACAATGTGCTTTCTGTTGGACTGTTACGAAAGCCTCGTTTCACCAAATGAGTGTCAGCTTTCTCATACCAAGCACGAGGAGATTGCTTCAACCCATACAAAGCCTTCTTACATCTGCACACTTTGTCCTCTTGTCCTTTTATGACAAAACCGCGAGGCTGCGTTACATAAACTTCCTCAAATATGTCACCATTCAAGAAAGTAGTAACAATTTCTGATTGATGTACATCCCAACCAAAATGAGCTACCAATGCACATAGAAAACGCACAGTAGTCATTCGACAAGTGGGAGCAAAAGTCTCTTCATAATCAATGCCTTTCTGCTGTGCATAACCCTTTGCAACAAGTCGAGCCTTATGGCGATCGATGTCACCATCCGGCTTGTGTTTTAACTTGTAAACCCACTTCGTACCAATGGCCTTTTTGCCAGGAGGCAAATCACATAAAGTCCATGTGTCATTTTCTATAAGTGCATCATATTCTGATTGCATGGCGGCCATCCAATTTTTTGAATTCTGTGCTTCATCAAAAGACAGAGGCTCCTCAACATCATGTAATCTAGACACAGCCAAAGCATAACAATATGATGCATAAGATGCATGGCGAGAGCCTGAACGAGTACGACTAGACAAGGTGCATCCAATTTACTGTCAAGCAAAGTGTGCACCAGCCATTTTGGCATACCTCTAGCCTGCACATTTTCAGCCCTTTCCTCATCAAGTATATCATGTACATCTGCATCAATAATAGGCTGATCTAAAACATTTTCAAAAACCCCCATAGGCTGTACATTTGCCTCATTGGAACCTACATTTGTATTTCCACCACTGAAAAGAGGCAACAAAGTGTCATAAATGTCCTTTGAGCTTACATTACTGTCTCTAGTACATGACAGCAAGGGCTGAATAGAATCTTCCACAAACACTACATCCTGAGAAACCAGAATACGTTTTGTTTGTGGATGATACAACTTGTACCTTTGCTTTCAGCACTATAACCAACAAAAATACATTTGACAGCCTTATCATCCAATTTTCTGCGCTGCACTTGTGGCACCAAAGCATATGCCAAACAGCCAAAAACACGCATGTGCTCAATAGAAGGCTTTCTATCATGCCATGCTTCATATGGAGTAATAGACTGCGAAGCTTTCGTAGGACACCTATTAGTACATAAGTGGCACACATGATGGCCTCAAGCCAGAAAGAATGTGGCAAAGCTTGACTTTTGACCATACATCATGCCATTTCCGTTAGTGACCTGTTTTTCCTCTCAGCAACACCATTTTGCTGAGGTGTATAAGGCACTGTACATTGGTGTTTTATCCCATGACTAGCCAGAAATGCATTAAATTCATGAGACATATACTCCCCCCCTCGATCGGAACGGAGGGTGCCCATGGTACATTTTGAGACATTTTCAGCCATAGCCAGAAATTGTTTGAAGCACATAAAAACTTCGGACTTCGCTTTAAGCGGAAATACCCATGCATGCTTGGAGTAATCATCAATGAAAGTCACGAAGTACAGGTAATTGCCTAAGGACGGAGTTTGCATGGGCCCACAAACATCACTATGCACAAGATGCAACCTGTATGTGGCCCGATCTGATGAACCATCCTTTGGAACTTTAGAACGCTGCATCTTACCCAAAATACAGCCTTCACAAACATGTTTGATAGGTGCTTCAAGAGGCGGAAAAGAAGCAACCATATCAGATTTCTGCAAACGCAGCAAACTGGCAAAATTCAGATGACCAAAACGTGCATGCCAAAGTTTTGCATCTGAAATAGCCCTTGAACCTGCAACAGCGTTTGCAAAATTTTGTCCACCCTTGTCATACAAAGTGAGCTTATACTGCCCACAGCACAAAACGCCAGATGCAACAATTTCATCACCAAAACTGAGATCATGAACTATACATCTGTCATCCACAAATTTGACTACAAGTCCAAGTCTAGCAAGTGCGGATACAGACAAGAGATTCTTCTTGATCCCAGGTACATAAAGTACATCAACAAGTGTGAAAGAACTGCCATTAGCAGCAGTAAGCACAATCTTTCCAACTCCCTGAACTGGATAAGAGGCATTGTTGGCACAAGTGGCTGATTTCCCATGAGGGTCAGACTTGAGAGTGATAAACAATTCACGATGTGAGGTAATGTGCTTTGTAGCACCACTGTCGAAATACCACACATGTGAATCTGCAGCAACTGACAAGCATGCATCATGGACAGCAGGATTGTAAGTGCACTCTGCGCTAAAAGCCAATTCTGCATCAACATCAGCATTACAGTCTTCTTTCACAGAAGACTCAACAATGGCTGCATTTGTAGTGGAACCAGCATTTGCAATGGAACCACCCTCTTTCTTCTTAGCCTCTTGGCCTTCAACTTAGGACACGACTTGATCAAGTGATCATTAGCTTTACAATAATGGCAACGCATCTTCTTTTTACCCTTGTCACGAGAATTGCCAGACGAAGTGTTGCCAACAGAAGCATTAGGAACAGTATTTTTGCCACTCGCAGCAGAACCATAAGAAGTGGCTGCATTGCTTACCACCCTTTCTTTGAGAAGCAATAAAAGCTTGTTCAACTGCATGCTGCCTAGTCCTGTTTTTTCTGGAAAGTGACTCTTGCAACAGTAATGTGCATAATGCATCAAACTTGACAACTTCTGGATTTCCTTGGGTCATAAGTCTCCAAGTACTAGAAAAAGTCTGGTAAGAATCTGGTAAGGCATCAAGAACAGTCTGCACAAGGGAACTGTCTTAAATGACTTATCCAGCAGAAATAAGTTGCTCATTGATATCCTTGACACTAGCAAGGAAAGTGTCCATATCATCTTCCTCATGCATAATCTTTGACTCCAGCTCTTTACGCAGCAAAGCAATTTTAGCCTCATTGCAACTTGCATAAAGACCAGCCAAAATATCCCAAGCCTGTTTTGCAGATTTCGTTGAACGGATGTGAGGAGCAATGGTGCGCTTCACAGACAACGCAATCAATGCATGAGCCTGCGCATCCTTAACATCCCAACGAGCTTGTTCTGCCGTAGGCAAAGCAACTCTAACAGCTGCAATCCTTGCAGCAAGACCTGCAACATCCTCAACATCGCCTACATCCTCAGAACCAGGACGTACATCAATGCCCTGCACAATATTCCAGATGCCCTTTGACACAAGCATATGTTGCATCATATAAGCCCACATAGGGTAATTGTCCCCATCCAACCTGCCCTTAGCAGCAAATATCTTGAACACATCTGTGTTGTTGTTGTCAGCCATGGTAAATGCTGCACCTGATGTGAAAAATGCCCGAAAATAGGAGAAACGAAGCGGAAACAACACGTGCTATATAGCACAAACCGTTGAAGACTTTAAGGCACCTGTTATGCAGAAAACGGCACTGACAAAAATTCTGTACAAAATGACAAAATAGCCTGTGCAGTACTGCCTGTAGTGGAAACGGAGGCCGAAATGAGCCCAAATCAAAATTCTGAGCAGACCAAGCTCTACGAGTTTTCCCAAAATATTTGTCGACATGTGAACGCTCGCCAAAGCTCACTCAAATCGGAGAAAGTGAGCAGGCGTGTGCTGGAGCAGCTGGCGACTAAGCCCGGGAGGACGTGACCTGCTCTGATACCAATTGTTGTTATTAGGGTTGCAGAGAAGCGCACACAGCTTGGAGAAGATGAAGGAAGCTCAAGGAACACAATAGAGAGTGTGTTTCTTAGTATGCAATGGAAAGATAGATAGCCCTAGAGTGATGGGCGTATATAGAATGCTCGGGGGCAAAAACCTCCTAAAGAGGGAAAAAATGCCCCGACGGTCCTAGTGTGTTCACACACATCACTACCACATGTATATGGTAATAGAAACTCTCTCTCTCTCTCTCTCTCTCTCTCTCTCTCTCTTATCTACACACACACACACATTCGGACTTACCTTCCCTGGTCCGGGGCGGGCAACAAGAAGAGCGGCCTCTAAACACCCTTCGAGGCTCCCGTGTTGCTCAATTGGGGCTGGGGCAAGCACAATCAGAGACAACAACAACCCACAGCCAGAAACCAGACAAGAAAAGGGGAACCACCTAGTTGTAGATGCGAACTAGGACGCACGTGATATCTCCTTGTACTCAAACGCACAAAGAGAGGGGAATGCAAGATAGCCACACACACCAAACACAAACATTCACCACGCGAGAGAGAGGTGAAGAGCACAAATCAACTTGAGCAACTCAGTCTTAGCCTTAAAGACTAGATGCACACAAATATCGATGAGAAATAGAGGGATAACACAAAACTTGACCTTGTTGCCAATACACAAATTGTCTTAGGGTCACGGGAGCCCTCTCACCGAGCACCCTCTTACAATTTACCTTTTAGGCAAACAATTTAACAAGCCCTCAAACCACCAAGCATGAAATTGCACAACAAACTTCAAGGACAATATACCTTCAACCACCTGATGAGCCAACTTATCAAGTCAATTTGGAGAGAAGAGTCGTAGTTGCAGCATACAATTGCACCCAAAACTATGAATCTTATTTATGGACAAGAGTAGGCTACAAGTGTGATTGCAGAGTATAGTATCACTCCACTCCTCTAGATGGCATAACTAACTTCAAGCTTCTCCATGCACCTATGTGTAGTGATGGAATAGAGCACTCACAATGCACACACTTTACACAACTAGGCTTGAAGAGTGGTGTGTTATGTGTTGAGAATGGTGTAGTGTAGTGTGATCATGTGATGATTTACAAGGGAGAGAAGGGCTCTATTTATAGGTTTTAGAAGCCCCGATTAGGATTAGGCCTAATCAAGTTTATTTGAAGGAATAAAAGATTATGTATATTTTTTTTATTTTTTTATAATGAGGGTGGGTCTCTCTTGTCCTTTGAGTCACATGGATGTGGGCTCAAGGGAAGAGAATTATTGAGGATGAAAGGAGAGAGGATTGAGTGAATAATTTGGGAGTGCCTACTCTAGTAGAGGGTGCATTTTACAATAAGGTTAGTGGTTAGTAATTATCACTAAAAAAATATTTACAAAATCATTCACCAAATGGTGAGATATATGATGAGAAAAGTTAGAGAAGGGATGAGCTTGTAAAGAGAGGTTGAAGCTTTGGAGAAGTTGACATTCACCTCTTTACAGCACTGGAAGAAGAAGCAGTCAGCATGGCGAAGCAGCGCGTGTCGATGAAGCTATGTTATTTCAAACCTTAGAAAATTCATGATAAAAGCCTTCATTTGCAGAGGTTATCTTTGGATTTTTGCTGATTTTTTGAAGTTCTCTACAAAGTTGAAGAGAGTATGGTAATATGGACATATATGTAGAGAGGAAGGGGGACACATAGGGTGTAGAAATGGAGGATGAAGGCTATGGAGGTGTGAGAGATGTGGCAATGGTGAAGAGGGTGAATTAGGACATAGGAGTTGCAGGTTTGGGAGTGGGAAGGAGAGGGAGGAGTGTGTGTGAAAGAGGAAAATGATAAAGTGAAAGAGGGAGTGTGGCTGCATAGCATGGGCAAACTGGGGTCCACCAATAAAATCATAGTTCACAGCTCGTAGCTCAAAAAAATATGAAAAAAGTTGAGGTGAAATTTCAGCTCACAAGCTACAACTTTTGTTTGTATCACCTTTTCAAATTCGGGGAGCATGTGATTTTTAAAAATTCAGCAAAACCGACTGTTTTTTCCACTGCACAAGGTCCTTGTGAGGTCCTTCTTTGGATGATTCTTTTGAATACCTCCAAGAGTGAGCTCCCCATGGTGTATGCATGCATGCCACATATCCTTGACCTTATTTGGTAGGTCTATCATTGAAGATATTGTTGAGATCATGATATAAATGAATGTTACAACTAAGAAAATCAAATATTGAGGGGTCTAAAAAATATGTACATATCAAATATAAATAATATAGGTGGAAAAAATATAAGGGGGTCAAAATAAATCTCTCTCATTATAAGTCTACCATAAAAAGATGAATATTTTTTGTGGTCTAATTTATGAGAGTAATAAAGAATAGATGTAGGAAGGAAAAAATCACAATAGTGAAAAAATATACACATAAATAGAACTAGTTTTTTGGATTTTTGTTAGGATGGAGTTACACCAAAAATAAGAGAAGCTTGCATGAAATTATTTTTATATGGAATAAAGAGTATGCAAAATGGTAAGAAAAAATATGGTAACGGTGAGTCAATATACATAGCATAAATAACACACCACAGGTAGAAATATTTAAATAAATATCAAAATAATTATGAAAAATCCTTTTATTTAGGTCCTATATACAATGAAATATTTACACACAAATGGGCCATAATATACTAATATTTTTTTTATTTTTTTTATTTTTGGCTCAACTAGCCTAGTGACTAGCTAATTGAGGGTTTTTAAGAAAATATAGGGAAAGTCCCCTAACTCACACACGCCTATGTACAGTGAAATGGAAGGGATAGCCACGCTGTTTGAGTGATTTGATAGGGTGAGGTAGCTCACTATGGCAATTATGGAAAGCCAAAAAACGGCTATCAGTAGCATGTTGGCAGCATCGATGATAATTAGGATGACAAATTTGCAATATCCAAAGTTCTTGGGCATGCCATACTAGGACCCAGATGATCACTGTATAGGAGACATACTAGATTAACAACTGTCATGCCAAGGGTAGGAGTAGGCGGGCACGGCCCTGGCAACGTGCCGCACACACATGCAATAAAGGGGTCTATATATGGAAGAGGGCCAAGGGCCTATATATAGGATGGTTGGGAGGTTAATCGCATGTCTGTCTACCCTGCAGTCTCACATTGGTATCAGAGCCCAGGGGTGAAGGGCATGGAGGAGTAGCCATGGAGGAAGGAGAAGACTAGTGCTTGCATGTCGTTGCCTGGTCACTCTCTCTCCCGCATGGTCTCTCTCTCTCTGCACGGCCGTGGGAAAGCTCCATGAGAAAAAACTCGTGTGGAGACTCTCTTGCTAGGCGGGGAGGCCAAAACAACCACGGCGTGTGCATAGTGGCTTGGCCGAGGAGGGAGCTCGTCGACCTTCACCGAATCCGGCGTGCCCCTGCTTGTTCGGATCATGATGCAGAAGCCAGTGTTTTGCGTTTCTGTGTTGCGGCCTTTTGAGCCCCCTAGAGAGAGCTATGAGCATCTCCCCTTCCTCGCCATTGTCGCGGCAGCAGCAAAACAGGGTATTTTGTTTCCACAAAACCCTATTGGGGTTATTTTTTTTATTAAAAGAAAGGGGAAAGGGAGCGTGCCCACAGTCGGTAGCTCCCCTCTACCTCTTGAGGTACCAAGCATCAGCAGCATACGAGATTCCTTCTTCTGTGCTCGGCAAGTTTCCATTTTGGGGAAGGCTACCAACAACATAGCAACACATTTTTTGTTTCAAAATTTCCGATCGGCGTTCGTAGTACATACTATGGTTCAGATTTTTATTTTTTATTTCTAAACAAGCATGAACACTATTTTGCAAGGTGCATTGATAGTCATGCAGAACTGGAGTCTAAGCAAGTTCAACGATAAGGACATGCCTAATATTCGTCTAAAGCCTTCCAAGACAAGGTATGAATATTTGTTGCATTTTTGTTTTTGACTTAGTTCTCCTTATGCAGTTGTTGATGATTATGTTGGAGCACGGCTCACTTGGTCTCCACAGTGACGTTTTGATCGTTGAGCAAGGCTCATTCACTGCGTACAAAACTGTTGTGTTATGTACAACACTCTAGAGTTGGCCATTGAGATTTATTCCCATGCATGGCATGTGCACAACTACAAGCGAATTGTTAGAAGAACGGATTCCTTTTCTTGTACTCAAGGGATAATACCTACCCACAGCTAGGCGTATGCTATGAGCATCTTGAGTTGGGGACTATTTACCATTGTATGGGAAAATTATTCCATGGTACTGCTATTATGTCTTGGACGAGTACCAACTATAGTACGACAAGTTCAGGGAAGGCCTATGACTTGTCATCCACGTTTCTTCTTGCCTCCCTTTGCTCGGCATGGGCGACAGTTTGCAGAACCAACAAACGTATCTCTAATTAGAGCTTCAATCGATTCAGATGGTCTTATCTAGTCAAGGACAACCATAATCAAGCTATGCAAGTACACATTCGTACCTTGCAAGTATTTTTTTGTTTCGAAATATGATGTACAAGTACACAAGGTCCATTATTTGTGAATGATCGACAAGGTCGACTCTCTTTTCTATGACATCTATCGACAATAGCATTTATTGGCAATAAGGCGAGAGGTATTTATGTGAAGCATGGCTTTGCTTTCGGCATATTGTATGGAACCTTCCCACGTTTGGAGTATGCTATGAGCACACGACCTTGGGGAATCTCTCCCTATGTTTGCCGGGTTTTTCAGGGGGTGTATATGATACACACGACAACTCTCTCTCGTGTAGCAGAATTGGCTAGGAGCCAGATTCAGATGAGTTTATCTTCGAAATTTCTAGGCCACGGGTTACGTTTTTTCTTGTTTTTTCATGTTTCCACTTTTACTTGGAAATTATTGTTGCTATGTAAAGCAAAGTGCTTTGGCAATTTTACACGAAGCAAGGCTTCTCCCTTGTGCCAGATACTGCCCATTGACTTGGAATCAAGGGCCTTGGCACACAAGTTCGGGGAGCTGGCATAATAGGGATATCACCTCACAAAATCCCTACCAATCTAGCCAGTGCAAGGCACTTATGGTTTTGGGCTCTCACCTTTGAGGCTGTCACTCTCGCCAAGGGCTTACCACTCTACATGCAACGCATGCTAGCCTAGTGAAATGAGCTCCATCACTTTTTGGTTTACGCTTCCGCTATAACACCAGACACTCTATCAAGGACAAGATAAGTTCTGGATTGTTTGACATGATTTTTGGTTGCTGTTAGCGCACAACAACACTAAAAAGAACCTAACTTGGACTTGATTCATAGGCAAAGTGCCCTATTCAAGTCATCCTTGTACAATCACGACCCCATACAAGGTAGATGGGTCAAGATTTGACTTTTGTTTTCTGTTGCCTCTCTTGATGAGAGCGTCATACAGACAGATTGTTATATGCTTATAGAATAAGCTGCAACCCAGGCATAAGATGCACACGAGCACACGGATTCGGTACGCACTACAATAGGTTAAGAAACCTTCATCAACCCAGCATGCTATCTCTTTCTCTATCTTTCTTATTTCTCTCGAAAAATAATGCAAACTTTCTAAGAAGCTTTTTATACATGTTTTGCTCATGAGTCAGCTTGAGCCAAGGTGCTCTAACTCTCAACTAGAAAGTGGCCAAGACGCCACCCAAAGTAGTCTTCCTCGGTTTGTCGATTGAACACTAATTTCTTATTGGCATAAGGGCTATGAGACACAAAGGCTAAGAGCCATTGTCAGACCTAGGGTAAGACCCAGCTGTTGGCATTCCTTGGGTGATTGTTCTCAAGATCAAACAAATCTACCAAGTGGAGTACCCATCGACGTTAATGGACAAGCAAGAGTCTTGTCATTATGGATATTTTGGGTGTCATTTTTGCACTACTTGTTTTTAGTGCGACGCTCGAGTTGAATTTCCGATAGTCTTAAACTCACAGCAATTGATCTATCCCACGGAGTCTAGATGCAGCAAACAGTTGCGACAGCATGGCTGTCCATAAGAGCTAGGCATTTCACTTGTGTGTATCTCCTGCTCTCTCTATAGCACTATGAGTGTTTATGGAAGCACAAAATTTGGGGTACGACCCTGCGGGTGATTACTAAATCACTCCATAGGCATTGAGGATCTCAGTTTGATCTATCACAATTGTAATTTCAAGGAAAGAAGTCCGCAATCTACCACAGGGTAGTGGACACATTCAACTTTTCCAGTTGATTCCAATCATTTTTGTACACGATTGACTATGTTAGTTACCGTAACTGCTAATTGAGTAGTTTCTATCAAGGGGTTTGACTACGTAGATTCTAACCAAGGGGTTTGGATTGCCAAGGCAACACCCAGGGTTACAAGTTCAATTTTTTTACTTTCACTAATCTCTAATTTTAGTGATTAGCATGTCAAAGAAATTTTGATATGGTACGCTTACAGGTTGAGGGATGTACTTGACTTCCGGGTAAGTATCAGGCATTTTCCACCTCATTGTAAGTATATGATTTTTGGGTTTATTTTCCTTTCCAATTAAGTTTGGTTAAGTTCTGTCAAAGGGATGTTTGAGCAAGAAGGCTTTTATCTAGCTTGCTCTTTAGCCACGTCTCAAGGTCATGTAAGAGCATAGCATTTTGAGAAAATAGTGTCATTTTCTCTTTTCCCTCTTCATCAAGATACTGTGATGGATTTGACTCTTGTTGAAATAGTTACAGACCTACATGATACGGTTCTGTCTGGCACATGTTGTCGCATGGGATAGAACATGGTCTAGGAATTCACGGAGTTCGGTTTAGCCAGTGTGGAGCAATGATAATGAGGGTCCCTCTCACTCACGTCGCAGAGTGTTTGCAGTTACCTCCACACACAAGTACATCTCGTACTTGAAAGATGTCCTTTTTTCCAACATCCTTATTTGAGACATATTCCACATGTGGAGAATATGAGTCTCTGGGACTGACACTGGCGCTTAATTCCTAATGATGTGTCACGATGAAGTCCCTAGGTGTTGGTCACATACGTTTGTTAGACCATTTGGAGCACACAATATCAGGAACAATTTCAGTGGCTAGAAATTGTCGGGTACTATGTACAGACTTGTTGCGATTACAAGTGATGTGAAACCACCACGTAACGGATGGTTGTTTCTACAAATAGCCAAGTGTGCTATATTAATGAGAATGTCTCATGGTTGGTACCTAGGTGTGACTTTTCACATTCTGTTATGGTCCAACTTTTGTTGCAAGGTTTTCTCGTACGTACCGTGGAAAGACTTGTCATGGAATTGCGGTTTGACTATGTTTGTGTTAAATGCATGCACACTAGGTGTTATGGGTCCTAGTTTTTAACACACATATATTTCAAGTGGCATGCAAATTTCTGGACTTTATTCTTTTTGCACCCTTTTGCACTGTAATCTCTTGCAGATTTACTATGAGTTCACACCCGGCCATACACGATAATGGTTTAGTATGTGTGTTTGTGATTGGATGATTTAAACTCTATGAGTTTACTTCGGTCAGATTCACATCACGTATACGATTGAACCTCACTTGGTGAGTCGTAGGTTATCATCAGTCATGGAAGACTGTCTGTAATTGATTGGGGAAAGCACCTCACTCTTATTCTCTTCTATTCATCCCGCGTCGGTGGATGGGCAGCTTACAAGCATTCTATTTAGTACTAAAGGATATGCTAAGTGCATACGTTGTCAGGAGTTTTTTGGATCAAGGTATTGCGCATATGTACATACACATGCATGGTGCATCAAATAAAGAATTTCCCATTTTCCATAGCCAGGTGGTTACGTGGGGCCCACATGTGTACAGGTAGGACATCATGTACATAGTGCATCTATTTTCATCGTTACTAGTATCAGTGTGTTTTTTCTACAATAATGAAGAGTTGATAGTGCGTAAAAATTCTTGAGGAAGCTATCCACGGGCCGACGACATGAGGTAAGCAGGTGCGTCAGATGGCATCTAGTGGCGTCAGGAGGCCGAACGGGATCAATATTTGCACGTGGATAAGTACGGACACAACATGGATGTTTTCTTGTGATAATTATGCAGAGAGGTCATCATGAGGACCATCTTTTGGGGCCACTTCACGTGGTGGCGGGATGCATTATTAGAAAAGGTTGAGTGCCAGCTGTGTGGATGATGCAAAAAGGTGACAACTATGCACTGCGAGGTCAGTTTTTGGCATGTTCGGAGTCCGTTTGAGGTCATCTAAAAGGCCAAGGGTGCCCAAGTAATAAAGCTAAGTGTGGAAACTGAAAAACAACAGAAAAGACCAAAAAAACGTGGAGAAGAGAGGAGGAACAGCCGCAGGTGTGTTTTTTGGGTTTTTGGAGCCTGTTTTGGTCGTAAACTGCTCATCCGAAGTCGGATTTGAGCACTTTGACATTGTAGACTGGGGTTTTGGGCCGTTCCGGCCGTGATGGCACTATTCATTTTTACAAATTCCTCACTGTTTTTTTGCTGTTTTGGCTGTGTAAGTTTCTCCTATGAAAGAACGAAGCTTCTGCTCCAGTTTGTGATTGTATCTGGCTTATTTTACCCATACTGTGTGAGCTGTTTGCTCCATTTGTGTTGGCCCAAGATTAATTGTATCTAAAAATCAGAAATTCTCCTCTTTTGAGCTGAGTTTTTTTGGGTGTGTGTGTGTGTGTATGTGTGTGTGTGTGTGTGTGTCTGTGGGGAGTGGGCAAGTGGATAGTCTCTCTCCTCTCGCTCCATAGGTGTGTTCCCTGTCTCGGCCAGGTGGGTTGTGTAAGGCGAGTGGTGCCCCACAGTGTGTGTGTGTGTGTGTATCTTCCCAAGAGTGTGTGTTGGGTCGTTATAGAGGCGTTCTGTGTTTTTCCATACGGTCACATTCTTTTGGCGCCCCCACGGAGGATCTTCTTAGAGTACCTTCTGCTTCGAGCTTCAAGCTTTGAGATTCGGGATTATAGGTTGTAGGTTGCAGGTTACAGGTTACAGGTTACAGCAACAGGTACAGGTACAGGGGATTCACACAGGTACAGGTAGCTGGAGTACAGTGATATACTAGCAGTGATGTCACTTGCAGTTGTTGTGGGTATGCATCAGTTGGCGCCTATTTGAGCCCATTGTCTGTTGGTACTGTACGTTACTTGTGGAAACTGCCATTGTACGCCTTTGTGGAACCATACTTGGTTTTATTTGGCAGTCTCAACCATTTCTGAGACTTCGTCTGGAAGATAGTCATTTCTGAGACTTGACTATACGCGATTTGCATTAGCCTTCGTGTGAGGGTCGATAGCGTGAGGTTTTATTGAGATGGGGGATTCTCAAATGTGGAGATCCTTTCGGTGATACAGGTAGCTGCAGCACCCTTTTCGTGACCTCGCCGCCATAGACTATGTACTAGTGAGTCCTATTTGATGCTCGGGTTCTATTGTTGATAGTTTATGTATACATATACAGTCTATATTTTGGGTTCTTACTGCTCTGCTTCTGGGGAAACTCTGTCAACATTTTCCAAATTGTGATGGCTGGTTTTTTGGTCTTTTGAGCCATTTATGTTGTTATGCTGCTGAAATTTTGGCAAAATCAAAGGATAAGACAGGTGTGCCTTCTTGGGAGCTTCATGGTTGACTTTAATGGATGATCAAAATGGCCCTCAATTCACTCCTTTTCATTTAACTCAGAGAATCCAGATAAATGTTCATGTGTCCAGGAAGATTTTTTTTCCAGCAGCGCATAGTCTTTATGTTCGGGCCAAGAAGATTAAGGGAGATACTGGAATGTCCTTTACCTGTTGTAATTCCAATGATCAACTATGAAAACTCATTTGATGTGCATGTGTTTTTCCTTATGTAAAGTTGAGCTCCATTGAAGTTTCTGGGAATTGAGTCAGTCAAAAGTTCTGGGTTCTTGCACGTGTGTTCGAAGGGGTTCTCAAAGCATCGTAGCTTTGGGTAGCCATGGATTTCTCTTATCCGGAGTTTCATGGAAGAAGTGATGAAGATGTGGAAGACTTTTTGGAAAAGATGGAGGTTGCATGCATTAGCAACCAGATCCACGACCCAGCACAGATGTTACGTCTTCTTCAAATTTGTTTGAAGAGTGATGCACGAGTTTGGTCCAAAGAATTTGAAGAGGAGTTGCGTGCAGCGGATCCACCCGTAAGATTGAGTTGGGACAATCTAAGGCATGGATTGGAAGTGGAGTTTGTGAAGATAGAAGATCCTGACAAAGTGTGGAAAGAAGTACAGGGTTTAGTGCAAAAGGAAGGTGAGCCAGTAGATGCGTACATACGTAAGTTCTCATTGGCATGGGAGAGGATGTGCAAGGCCTTAGCACCACAGGTACCCCCGCCTGACATGATGAAGAAGGACAGGTTCTTGGCTGGTCTTTGGGAGAATATACGTTGGACAGTGGAGCTAAAGAAGCCTAGGACATATGAAGATGCACTAGAGGTAGCAAGGAACAAAGAGTGGAAGTTGAGGAAAATGAGCCAGTTAGGGGTGGAGTCTTTGCCCATGAGGTCTGAATTTCAGCCTATGGATTCTTCGCAAGGTCGGGTTCATCATGAACCAGTGGTTTCTATTACTCCTCAGGTTATGCCAGCAGTGGTCACTACAGCAGTGCAAGATGATGGGCTAAGGCAAGACATGTGGAAAGTGGTAGATTTAATGAAGAATCTCAGCCTAAACATGCTAGGTTAAGTGGGAAATAATCGAGGTCAAGGGAGGTTTGCAAATCAGCCGGGAGGTGAAGAAAGACCCAGGAATGGTGTTGGACAAAGTAATGGTAGATTCTGGAGGTAGACGCCCACATGTTATAATTGTGGAGAGTTGGGCCACATCAGCCCGCAATGTGATAAGCCACCAAGGATGGGGGGATACATGTATCCATTGCCAAGACAGGTGCTAACTAGGTCCAATGGCATCAAAATTAAGGGAGACGAAGGAACCAGTGGATTAACCCAGGAGGAAAAGGGAAAGACAAAAGTGATAAGTGTAGTCACGTTGGAGAAGGCATCAAAGCTAGAGGATGCCTATTGGGAAGAGGACCACAGAGGACAAGGAAGGAAGAGGACCAGAGGACAAGGAAGGAAGAAGTGCCCCAGGTCCTAGTAAGAAGAAGGGAAAGAGCCATGAAGGCGAGGATGTCAAGGCCAAGAGGAAAAGGAGGGCTCGTCGCAAGTTTCATGTTTCAAATTTTCCACTAGGGGATGGGCAATTAAGCGATGACTTGAAGGAGGATCTGACAAGCATGAAAGCAGATGTTACTTTTGGGCAGCTTATAGAGATGGTGCCTAAGCTGAAGCGACAGTGGAAGAGGATGGTTAACCCAATGGAGAAAGAGCCAGAGAGAGGTTCACTGAAGGTGTTGGCGATGGATGAGCCACCAGAAATTTGTCCAATAGTAGATGTGTGGCATAAAAGAAAAAATTTGGGACAAGGTTATGTGGATGGCGGAGCCCAAATATGTGTCATTACACACTCATGCGTTGAGAAGATGGGTCTTACAGTGACTGGGGTGTCAGGCTTCTGGATTAGATTGGAAAACCATCAAAAAGTAAAATGTCTGGGTGTTGTAAAGAGCTTAGAAGTGGAAGCATATGATGCAAAGGCAGTGGTTGATTTTCATGTGATGCCAGCGGGGTTGGGAGCATATCCTATTATACTGGGCAGAACATGGTTACGTGCAGTGGGAGCCGTTCAAGATTGGAGACGTGGTACGATTAGCCTCTATGGAAAGACAGGTGCCAAGAAGCTTTATAATATGGACACAAGAAAACAATTGGAGGAGCTTTATGAAGATGAGGATGAGTCTAGTGATGAAGACTACTCCACAGTGTCTGATGAGGACAATGATAGCACTACTAGCAGTGATGAGGATGTTGATGTTGCATTTCTTTTGATGGACAAAGGAATCCAGGAGTCTGGTTTAGTTGCATTTGCAAATGAGGTTGAAGATGAAAGTGAAGGGCCTTATGAAGTGATTGAAGGGCTGATGCAAACCAAGGTTGAGTTGCCAAAAAAGCAGGAATTGATGACACAAATGATCAGTGGAGACCTCTCAGCTATGGAGAAGGAGATATATTTGCATATGCTAGCTAGTTTTCCTGATTTGTTCATTACTTCATATGAAGAGATTAGAGGGTTCAAAGGAGAAGAGATGCATATAGAGCTGAAAGAGGGTGCTAAGCCAGTGTGGCAAGGGCTAAGAAGGATGGGTCAAAAGCAAATGGAAGCCTTGCGGGAAGAGGTGGACAAGCTATTGAAGGCGAGGTTCGTACTCCCAGTGGAGACCACAGAATGGGTGAGTCCAGTAGTAGTGAGTCCAAAGAAGGATGGGAAGTGGAGGATTTGTGTAGATTTTAAACCCTTAAATGCAGCCACTAAGAAGAACCCATATCCTCTTCCATTCATTGATCAGATCTTGGATTCAATGGCAGGTTATGAGAGGTACAGTGTGTGTGATGGTTTTTCAGGCTATTTTCAATTGAAGATTGCTCTTAAAGACCGCACAAAGACAACTTTTATTACACCATGGGGCTGCTACTGCTACACAGTATTGCCATTTGGGTTGACAAATGGACCATCTTTCTATCAAGAGAGAGAAAATTGGGTATTGAAAATTCATTGGTAGTTGTGTTAAATCCTTTATGGACGACTTTTGTGTCTATAGCAGTAGGGCTGAGCACCATGAGAAGTTGCAGATGGTATTAGCTCGATATGATGAATGTGGAGGACAACTAAATCCAAAGAAATGTCATCTAGCACAACCACGGGTGAAGTTATTGGGCCACTTGGTGTCAGAAAATGGCATTGACGCTGATCCAGATAAGGTTAAGTCTATTATTCTTCTTCCATCACCTACGAGTACGAAGCAATTGGCAACCTTTATACACAAAGTGAAGTACATGGCACGGTTTATTCCATTGTCTTCTCAGCTTCTATCCATTACAACAAGTGGCAAAGCATGATCCATTGCACTGGGATGACAAGTGTGAAGAAGTGTTTCAAGAAGTGAAAGAGGTGTTAGGGGGGTTGTCAGCCATGCAAGCTCTTGATTGGGAGAAAGTGTTTTATGTAAATCCATCAGTAGGGGATGATGCCATTGGAGCCATGCTATTGCAAAAGGGGAAGGGCAGCCATTATATGAGGCCAGTGTATTGTGCAAGTCGAGTGAAGTTGGTAGCAAAGAGAAAGTTCTCGGAAGTTGAGCTAGTGATGGCCAGTGTAATATTTGCTTGTCGATGATTTCGTCATTACTTGCTACCACGACCTTTTGTTTTCTTGACGAGTTATGCCTTTTTGCCACAATTAATTAATGGCACTAACATGTCAAATGTGGTGAAGAAATGGGTGATTGAGCTGCAAGAGTTTGAGTTCTCTTTTCTAGTGGAAGACAGTATAAGGGCTACCCTAGCTGATTTGTTGACCTACAAGGAGAATCCCCTTATTGTTAAGGAAGAGGTGGTGAGAAAGGTAGTTGAAGAAGTGCCACAGATCAGCAATGCACATGTGTTGTTCTTTGATGGCTCATACAGAAAGAGCCATGATGCAGCTTCAGGGGGTATAGCACTTTATGATCCAGAGGGGAAGCTAGTATGCAAGAGAGGGTTCAAATTGGATGCTCATAGTAACAATGAGGCTGAATATGCTACTTTGGAAGCCGGATTACACATTTGT
Source organism: Adiantum capillus-veneris (assembly GCF_014529385.1). Taxonomy (NCBI): domain Eukaryota; kingdom Viridiplantae; phylum Streptophyta; class Polypodiopsida; order Polypodiales; family Pteridaceae; genus Adiantum; species Adiantum capillus-veneris. The sequence goes on along the minus strand of NC_140932.1, from coordinate 67,148,016 downwards.
TTGAAGCATGGGGTTCGAAGGTTGAGCATAAAAGGTGATGCCTTGTTAGTGGTGAAGCAAGTGCTGGGTGTGTGGAAGAGCAAGAACAACTCATTGAAGGAAATGTGTTTCAGAATTAAAGGCCTGTTAAAAAAGTTTGAAGCATGGAGCATCAGACACATTGAACGTTCTCTAAATGGAGAAGCACATGAAGCAACTCAAAGCATGATTGGGGAGTTATTTGTGTTGAGGACCACTTTACCTCTTTATCATGGCCGGGAACGTTTGGCTCAAGAGGAGGAGTTTTTGCTAACAGGAATCATTCCAAAGGAGATTCAGAAGTCTAAGAAGTATGGTTTTGTGCGTAGAGCTGTCTGACGATCCGTAAATCCCTGTAGACCTCTCAAGCTGCATAAAATGCATACAAACCGTGCTGAGGATATAAAAATCCCAAATGGCACTCCGATCAAGCGGACCAAACTGGTACGGAGCCGACCCTCGGTGAATCTTTAACGGCTAATATCTTGGCGACCGGGACTCCGATCACTGATCTGAAAAGACCGAAGCGCTCCACAAAGTAAGCTCTTCAAGCCCGTGCATTCATTTGAATTCTGTCACCTCAGTTGTAGTTGCCCAATCCGGTACGAATCTGCAATCGACTCAAACTTCAATATGCCATAACTTCTTCATTGTAGCTCCAATCGATGAGCCGTAAAGACAGACCAGTAAAGCACTTCAAGCACTGCAGTTTTAGATCATAATCTTCTATCTATGCTAACTTATAGCATAATCATTTTTGGCATCATTAAGGCATCTGTTGGCCCTTTTAAGCCGCATCTGACATACATTAATCATTAAACTTGGCCTGTAAACAAGCCATGATCACTGACCATTAAATGTGTAGGATTCAAGAAGCTTAGCTTGCATTTCTCTGCTCTTTTTATCTATATAGCAGCGTAGCTACACGACATTCACCCCCTCTGAACCTGCACAGCCTCTGGTCTGTGCCAACAGCACTTCAATCTGCATCTACTATAGGTACCTTAAACTCCTTACTATTATCAGACTCACGTAACTGTACGAAAAATGAAATAAGGCTTATAACCTATCATCAATGTTCTAGCTTAATCATTAGGTAGCTGCCCATTAAAAATCATTGAACCGTATCTGTCGTATCTTCAAAGCATTCAATTATGGATATCCTGTTTAGTGAACCTCACCAGACTCAAGTGATCCAAATAATGATGCACACGGCTTGACCATTAAGCTCTCTTTAAGGCACCCTGTCAAGCTCATGTATGCCTTACTCTGTCTGCACACGGAATGGCCTTCAAGTCCTTTACCTCAAGTTCTAGTAGCAGAACCAACTCAAAAGATGTGAAGATACTTCATCAATTGTCCAAAGAAGTCAATTGGAAGCCAGCCATGTAATCTTATTAACTGTATAGCCGAAAACTCTTCTGACTTAGCATAGATCTAGAAAACAAAATCTTGTACCATGCAACCTGCTACAACAGATAACTGGTACTCTTCAAATCAGCAACTTGCACTTTAGTAGCCCCCGGGATCAAACGGGAAACCAATCATTTGCCCCACTGTGAGAATTCCTTTAAAAATTTTGCACCATCCTCCAGGATCATAAGAAATATACAATAATTTCCAATCATTACAGTATAAACATACATTAACCCACAAATCTTCATACAAACCGCCTGGATCATATGGCATATAAGTCAATTTCCCTGGATCATGCATATATTTGTCACCTCCTGGGTCAAAAGCTAGCTCAAAATCCCCTACATCATAGAGTAATATCAGATTTCATATAGCATCAGGCAACAGTAGATACTGCCATATCCCTTGTGCAACTGGCTCATCCAATTGTCGATCATCAATCACAAGTAAAAGCATTGGTAGTTCACCTTCACTCTCACTAGTATTGAAATTCCAATCATGCATATCTGAATACATCAAGTCTCTGATAAAATCCTCTTCATTAGGCTCAAAAGATGCATCTGAAAACAATTCTTTATCTTGTAGAGGCTCAAAATCAAGTAGTGAATCATCTAACAGCTGCATAAGTTCATCATCTGCTGAATCTGAACAAACTGGCTCATGCATGATTCTGGATTGATTGGTATCCTTAGCATCTGTATTTGAGAACCCTTCCAAAGCTTTGTCTAGTAAGAACATAAGGTCTAGGTCTACCGCTTGAGAAGATTCCTCCATCTTGTACATCTCAAGTTGCTGTAAACTAAGATTTCCACATATGACATGCATACTAAATGCATCTATTGTAAATTGCTCTTTAAGTCTTGCACCCTCATCCAGATACCTTTGAACTTCTGTACCACAAAGTTCAGCATGCACATTGAAAATTTCATCTACTGCCCTGTCTGTATCATCGGCACAATGAAACTAATTATATTCATCAACAAGAGATTGCACTTCGCTATGCACCCCCTTTGAATTAGCATCATCAAGTTCATGATCATCTTGACATAGTGTGAGTCCTGCGTCACAAATTCTTGATAGAGAAGAAGTTTGCTCCCTCTCTAAATCACCATCATCAAATTCAGGATCAGTCTGCCAGATCAATAGCTCTAGGTCACAGAAGCGTGTCAAAGGAGGAGTCTGCACCCCCTCTAATTCATCATCATCACATTCAGGTTCAGTTGTCCAATTTGGTAGTTGTGCTTCACAAAAGCTTGCCAATGAAAGAGTCTGCATCCCCTCTGAATCAAGCACATACTCTTGCTTAGCCAAGTCCTCAAAATCTGGTACATCCAAATTCCATAAATCTAGTATACCAAAATCCATGGTCTTGCCGCTCTCAACAGCAGCCCTGCTTTGACCTATAACATCTGTATCATTAATCAACTCTGTGGCAGAAACTGTACCAGTATCTTCAATCACCTCTATGGTAGAATCTGTACCAGAAACATTTTGCTCTAATTCTAGTTCAATAGCAAAAGTATCAGCTGTAACTGAATCTTCCTGCATGTCTACCTTAATATGACTGCACTCATTCACCTACACAATTTTTTCCTGAGCTTTAGCCAATTCATTGTCTTGATACCTTGATTTATTTTCTTCCTGTACTATAGGTACATGTTCTTTGAAAAATTCACCCTGCGTAGTTTGAGACTGTAAAGACTCACACTCAAGGACTTCTACCTTATGCACAACATCTGCAAAATCCAACTTTGCATATAAAGCTTTGACTATGGCTTCATCATTAGCCTGTAAGAAGGTATCATCCTGTACAATAAACTCATCAATCACAGCTTCTAACTTTGATCGTACTTGTACTCGGATATCTGCGTCGTCCGGTAGACTTGCACTCTGTTCTTGATAGCATTCATACTGCTTATATCTTACCTGTACAATAGCTTCTTTGAAATACTCCCAGTTCCTGTTGCAAGCTTTGGTAACTACTTAAATCTGCTTCTTCACATCTCAACTCACTAACTGCTCAAAAGATTCGATCATCAATTCTTCTGGTATCCCTCTTACCTTGGTCTCCAACTCAGAGCACTCTAGGTAGCCCTCTGGATCCTATCCATCAAAGAGTCGTCTCTCGTCGTATACGGCATCTAATGATGCATCCAAAGCTTCATCCATTTGATTTTTCTTCTTTGCGGTCTCTATTTCAAGCAGAGATCCTTGAACCAATTGAAGCATCTTTGAAAAATCTAGAACTGTAGATTTATCATCAAAATCGTTCGCACTTAATTCTGCAATCATCTTCATCATTTTCTCTAAATTCTCCATCTTTACCTCCCACCCCAGCTCGTTCCACGTCGGGTTCACCAAACATGTCGGGGGATATGTTTTCGCTACGTGAGCCGGGCAGGCGCCGAGCCTCTGGCTGTGGGAGGTGTGAAAGAGAGAGCACAAGCGACACTGATGCAACTGACTCTCGAAATCACCTTAATCATCAATTAACTGATTAATGCTCTAAGTACAACTAAATATTTAGCCAAGGCGGGCTGTTATCAGCACCGTCACTTGGATCATCTACTAATTAAGAGTTTAAGCTCACGTTTATAGGATTAACCGGGCCGTTAACGACACCGAACTTAACAAAATGCTAAATCAATCTCTAGCTGATGACGGTGATGCTAATTATCTCTTGTCGCTTTGTCTACTTCAAGTTCCATTAGATTCTGCAAGCTTCAAGTTAGTTCACTGCCTCACTCATCAAGCCTCAATTATTATCGATTATCTTGCAACTTCCTGCTCTTTATGCTTTGCACTTTAACTTCCTCCTGCTCTTCAATTGCTATCCGAAGCTTTAACACTTGCTTGACCAATACATTTTCTTAGCCTGCCTTGTGCTTTCCTCTTCCGAGCTCATTCAACAGTTCTGAGGTCTCTCCTTCTCAAGCACTTTACACCCCTCTTCTCTATTTTATGGCCGAGAGCAAGAGAAAGAGTCTCCCTTGCTTGCTCTGCTAGCCATGGACAAGAGCGAGAGAAAGAGTGATTTATGCTTCCTTCTTCTCTCCTTCAAGCTCCCGGATCCCCTTCTTTTCTTTCTCACCTTATCTTACCAAGCTCCTCGCCAAGCCTTGCTCCTCCTTAATGCTTCATACCCTTGCTTCGTTTTTGTCGCCATGGCCGATAGAGAGAGTGGCTTTAACCTTGTGTCGGAGAACGAGAAAGAGCGCAGGAGAGAGCCCTCAACTCCGCTTCTTCGTGCCCTTCTCCTTGCTATGCCGGACTTCTCCCTTCCTTCTCATCCTCGCCTTCTTTGAGCTTCACTTGCCGAGGACGAGAGTGAGAGAGATCGAGCTTGCTTGCTCCGAGCTTCGTCTTCGCCAATTTGCCAACCAACACCAAAATTGGTGAGGCCGGGGCCAAATCCGGGCGCTTGGCGAGCTGAGTAACTTCGTCTTCTTGCCCGTGCACAGCCGAGGACTCCATAGACCTGTGCAAGCTCCTCTCTCCTGCCTACGCCCTCTCGCGCTGCCACGCTCGCCATGCTTTTTCTTTTTTTCTTTTATTCACACTCAAGCCCTTAATTTCTTTAATGGGCGGCCATTGGCCATGACCCTTCAACCTTGGGCGGCCACTTAATAATTTTATGGGCGGTGGGCGGCTCTTATAGGGCACCCCATTTGGCATGCATAGCTTAATGTCGACCAAACCATTGCCAAGCATGTCCTCCGGTTCCCCTCAAGGACACCCCATTTGGCATACGTCTGAGGCACGTTATTTGGCATCCGGAATCGATCAAATCTTTGATTCGCAAAAATAAGTCATCATATTTGCATACATTCTGGACAAGGCAATGCCAAGTAGAATATCTTTCTCCTAGCAGTCCTTGACTAATAATATCATCGTGAATTTTGATGTCCATATCAGCATCTCGAAAAATGAAAAAATTACCCAGCTCAGCAATGCCGACAATTGTCATTGGCCTCAAGCCTTATTATCTGATCAAGCGAAACTTTGTCTAATGAGCCGTAAATCCCTGTAGACCTCTCAAGCTGCATAAAATGCATACAAACCCTGTTGAGGCTATAAAAATCCCAGATGGCACTCCGATCAAGCGGAATGAACTGGTACGGAGCCGGCCCCCGGTGAATTTTTAATGGTTAATTTCTTGGCCACAGGGACTCCGATCACTGATTTGAAAAGACCGACGCGCTCCACAAAGTAAGCTCTTCACACCGTGCATTCATTTCAATTCTGTCACCTCAGCTGCAGTTGCCCAATCCGGTACGGATCTGCAATCGACTCAAACTTCAATATGCCATAACTTCTTCACCGTATCTCCAATCGACGAGCCGTAAAGATAGGCCGGTAGAGCACTTCAAGCACTCCAATTTTAGATCATAATCTCCCATCTGTGCTCACTTCAAGCATAATCATTTTTGGCATCATTAAGGCATATGTTGGCCCTTTTAAGCCGCATCTGACATACATTAATCATTAAACTTGGCCTGTTAACAAGCCATGATCGATGACCATTAAATGTGTAGGTTTGAAGAAGCTTAGCTTGCATTTCTGTGCTCTTTTTCTCTATATGACAGCATTGCTGCACGACAACGTTTAAGCCCTTTCTGCCTATGTACTCACGCTCGTACGATGTGGGATCACGTCCTGTCATCGACCACTGTTTAAAACATACAAAGAATCCATTATGTTAGAATTTAAAAATACAAATAGACGTAACTACCAAACCTAAAGAGCAATGCAAAAATACTTACAAAATTGGCCTCAAATGATGCCTACCCGTCGCTCCCCAAGCTCCCTGCCTCTACTCGCACTTTGGCTGTCTCCTTTTGTTGCTTCCACTTGTTAGGATTCTCGCGCGCTGCTTGCTTTGCATTCTTCCAATCTTCTTTGGCAGCCAATCTGGTCTGTTCCACCATGCTTTATTTCTTTTTGCACTTCAAAACGCTTGTGCTTACAGTATTCACGCATTCAAACCTTCATCAGGTCTTCATTGAAGCGGTCATCCCGTGTTGACACAGGAAACTCGTCATACAGGATGCTAATGACTCTGTCTTTTAATTCACTTGGTACTTCCCTCCAGGTGTTTAGTATGTAGTGTCTAAACACCTAAGAGCAAAGAGTGTGCATGCGCGAGATCACCTTCTTGCCTTCATCATTCAAGATTATGCCACCGTTGAAGTCGACGGAGGAAGGCAAGCCCCCTCGCCTGTGATGCATGAATCTGGGTGTCCCGGCAATAGGGGTCTCTAGTGGCGTTTGTAGACATGTAGTAGTGTTAGTGTGTATACGCGCTTCACCAGGGGCACTTTTCTCCCACTGGGTTTTTCCCCCTGGACATCCGGTGTGAAAGGACACCTTATCTCTTAGGGTTTCATATAAGCTTTGTAGCTCTGAGTTTGTATACAATTATTATTCCAATACAGAGAGAGAGACTACAGAGATCTCGTACACAAGCTCTGTGTCTTCTCCTTCTCCATCTTCTTCCTACACTGAGTTGTTTTCTTCCTTTTGTTTCCTGTTTCATCATCTTCAACAATTGGTATCAGAGCAAGGTGATTTCCAGAGCCTCTACTTGCGTTTTCGCGTCCGCGCGCGCAATCGCAGTTTTCAGGCAGTTTTCGGAAAATTTGCTCGTGGGAGCATCCTCGACGTTCCGGGAGTATTCTCATCAGGCGACCTGGAGCTTTACCCCCCTTTCGAAGCCGTTCGAGCCCTCATAATTTTGTTCTGAGCAGCGTAGCAGAAGTTACTTTTCGGAGGCGTTTAGATCAAGAGGGTGTGCTTTTTGACAGATTTTCTTCAGGTAAACAGTTCTTTTGGGAAGCAGCTTGTCTTAGCTTTGTGCTGAGATTTTGTGTAGAGTTTTGCTTGGATTGGAGAGGAGATTTGTGAATCTCTTGGAGGTTCTTTTGCTCTCTTGTGTGCATCTACAGTATGGCTCAATCTACGGAGAAAGAGATTTTTGGTGCGTTTACATCCGAAGACAAATTGGATGGTACCAACTATTCTCTTTGGTCTTTTATGGCCAAAAATGTTTTGGTTGGTAAAGGATTGTGGGATTATGTATCTGGAGATGAAGTTCGTCTAGGTAGCATTGCACCTGCCACGCCTGGTCGTGGTGCAGCTGTTGGTGTAGGACCCTCACAAGTCACTCCAGAGCAAAAGAGATGGGATACTAAAGATGCACAGGCTATGGCTGTGATTGCCTTAACCATAAAGAGGACAATCACACCACATATCAGATCTTGCAGAACTTCTGAGGATGCTTGGAACACTCTGCAAGCTATGTTTGGAGGAAGAAACGCTGCCAGAATAGAGTTTTTGAAGAAACAACTTGACAAAATACAGATGGACGAAGGTGACGATATTGTTGAGCATCTTACAAAAATCAGGGATCTTAAAGAGCAATTGCTTAGCATTGATGAAGTGATTCCAGAGAAGGACTTGGTTTCCAAAACACTCAATTCACTACCACCATCTTATTTGACTTTTCAGACTTCTTTGACTCTATCTTTGCGAGCTAATCCTGACCCTCTTCATTTTGAAGAGTTAGTGGCTTTGCTATTGCAGGAGGATCAATCACGTAAGAACAAGTCTTTACAGGTGGATGGTATGGATCATGCTCTTGTTGTACAGAACAAAAACAGGGGTAAAGAGAGTGCTCATCACTCCAAGTCTAGTGCAAGACAATCTTCAGAGAAGTCTAAAGGTGATTCCGACAAGTCCAAGAAGAAAGGTAAATGTCACTACTGCAAGAAACTTGGTCACTACATTAGTGAGTGTAAAAAGCGAATTGCTAAAGAAAAGAAGAAAGAGTCAAGTTTGGTTGTTTCAGCTTAAGGTGATTCTTCTACAGCTAAAGAAGAGTCTGCAAACTTTGTGCAGGATTCTTATGCTTTTGTAGTATGTTCAGATTTTTCTGCTTACAGTGTTGACAAGACACAAATAATTTGGTACTTTGATAGTGGTGCATCCAGGCATATTACTTCAAGGAAGGATTTGTTTTGTTCATTGGATGCAGCTCCAACAGGAAAGAAGGTGACATGTGCAAATAATGCTTCTTATCCAATCAAAGGCGTTGGTAAGATTTTGATTACCATTTCAGATGGTTCAGATTTATGCTTGCCAGATGTCTTATATGTTCCAGGGATCAAGAAGAATTTGTTGTCTGTATCCTCTCTTGCAAAAAATGGTCTTCGGGTCATTTTTGAGGATGACAGATGTGTTGTACGAGATCGAGAGAATGGTTATTCTCTTATCACTACAGGTACGCTGGACAATGGACTATTTGTGCTAGATTGTTATGAAAAGCAGATTCAGGTATGTATTGCAGAAACAAAGACTCAGGCCATGCAGGATGCTGAGTTGTGGCATGCTAGATTTGGGCATGTTGGTTATGGCAGTTTGATGACTTTACAACGTCATAATATGGTGCATGATTTGTCTTTATTGGAGATGCCACCAAGACATGTATGTGAAGGTTGCGTTCTTGGAAAGATGCACAGATTTGCATTTTCGCAGGATGGTTCAGTTAGAGCGACACGAAAGTTGCAGCTTGTACACAGTGATGTATGTGGTCCTATGAGGACGCCATCTATAGGAAACAGCCTTTATTTTGTGACCTTCATTGATGACTTTTCCAGGTTTTGTTGGGTGTATCCACTCAAAGCAAAGTCAGATGTGTTTGCAGTTTTTCAACATTATGTCTCCATGGTTGAAAATGAAACAGGTTGCAAAGTACAGACTCTTCGTACCGATCGAGGAGGTGAATACATGTCAGGTGCATTTAAGGATTTTTTGGGAAAGAAAGGCATTAAACACCAATGCACTATGCCATACACACCACAACAGAATGGTGTTGCAGAAAGGAAGAACAGGTCTTTAATGGAGACGGCTAGATGTATGCTCAAGGCTAAGAGTGTGCCTCATAAGCTATGGATGGAGGCAGTTGCTTGTGCAGCACATGTTTTGAACAGGTGTCCTACTCGTGCCTTGAAGACCATTACTGCATATGAAGCTTGGTATGACAAAAAACCTTCAGTCAGTTATCTTCGTGTTTTTGGTTGTCTTGCTTATGCTCACATCCCTCAGCAGTTACGTGGGAAGCTTGATGATAAGGCAATCAAATGTATATTTGTGGGGTACAGTAGTGGAAGTAAAGGTTATAGACTTTACAATCCTGCTACAAACAAGATTTTTGAAAGTCGTGATGTAATTTTTGCAGAAACTACTGCTCAACCTATGGTTGCTTTTGATGTACCGCATATGCAGACACATGATGTATTTGAAGGTTTGCTTCCTTCTTTTGTGGAGAATCAAGAATCACAACAGGTTGATAATCTTGATCAATCTTTTGATCAGCATGTGACACCTCATGATGTAGAGGAAATTGTGCGTGAAGAGCAAGAAGTTCTCAGGGAAGAAAGAACCTTGCCTAAATGGGTTCAAAAACTTTGCAGGATAGCAAGTTGGATGCACCGTTGCCACGAAAAACACGTGCTGGTACTACTTTTGGCAGAGAGCAAGTAGATTTGGCTTGCTTTAGCACTCTTTGTGATGCAGATGAGCCTGATTCATTTGAACAAGCTTTAGAGTGTGTTCAGTGGAAAGATGCTATGCAGCAAGAAATTGATTCTATTCATAAGAATCATACATGGGATCTAGTGGACTTGCCTACAGGTAAAAAGCCTATTGGTACAAAGTGGGTTTTTAAGGTAAAAAGGAAACAAGATGGTACTGTCGACAGGTACAAAGCAAGGCTTATGGCAAAAGGCTATGCGCAACAGAAAGGCATAGATTATGATGAAACCTTTGCTCCTACTTCTCGTGCGTCCACAGTTAGATCACTAGTTGCAATTGCTGCTCATCATGGTTGGAAAGTGCATCAGTTGGATATCAAAACTGCTTTTTTGAATGGTGATTTGCAGGAAGAAGTTTATGTAAGTCAACCAAGTGGTTTTGTTGTAAAAGGTCAAGAGCAAAAGGTATGTAGATTGCGTAAAGCTTTGTATGGTCTCAAACAGGCTCCAAGAGCATGGTATGAGAAGATACATACTTATTTGATTGGCCAGGGATTTCAGAATAGTCCAACAGAAAGTACTTTGTATGTCAAAAAGAGAGATGGAGTTCTCATTATGCTAACACTTTATGTGGATGATATGCTTCTTACAGGCAATACTGCAGATGAAATTGAAGCGTTTAAAGATGCTTTGAGAAAAACGTTTGAGATGTCTGATCTTGGTTTGCTACATTATTACTTGGGTATTCAGTTTGTGCAATCAGAAGATGGCATATACATGTTGCAGGCAAAATATTTGCATAAAATTTTGGACAAGTTTGGTATGCAAAATTGTAAGCCAATCTCTACACCCGTAGAAACTGGATCAAAGTTGAGCATGCATGATGCTGGAGAAACTTTTGATGTACATACTTATGCAGCAGCGGTTGGTTGCTTGATATATTTGGCAGGCAACACTCGTCCAGACATTCAATTTGGGGTTTCACAAGCAAGCAGATTTATGCACAGCCCAGGTATGCATCATTGGCAGGCTGTGAAGCGCATACTTTGTTACCTTTCAGGTACCCCTAATCTTGCCATGTTCTTTCCAAGGGGGGATATGTATGGAAAGCACAGTTCTATGCAGCTTCTTGGTTACAGCGATTCAGATTGGGCTGGTGATTTTGACACATGACATTCCACAAGTGGCAATTGTTTTTTCTTGGGAAATGCATGTATATCTTGGCTAAGCAAGAAGCAACCCACAGTGGCTACATCAACTTGTGAAGCTGAGTACAGGGCAGCTTTCACGGCAACAGTTGATTGTGTATGGATACGCAGGTTATTGGCAGATCTTTGTGAGTGTCAACAAGCACCCACTACCATTTTCACTGACAGTCAGAGTGCTATGGCAGTTGCAAGGAATTCAGTATTTCATGCAAGAACAAAGCACATAGAGGTTCACTACCACTATGTCAGGGAAAGGCTACATGCAGGGGAGATCACACTAACTTACTGTCCTACACAGGATAACATTGCAGATCTATTTACGAAGGCGTTATCACGAGAAAAGTTTGAAGCTTTTCGAAAAGCTTTGGGCTTACTCTCATACACATGATGATCTGCTACCTTGTACGGATTCACACTATCACTATAGGGGGGATTTGTAGACATGTACTAGTGTTAGTGTGTATACGCGCTTCACCAGGGGCACTTTTCTCCCACTGGGTTTTTCCCCCTGGACATCCGGTGTGAAAGGACACCTTATCTCTTAGGGTTTCATATAAGCTTTGTAGCTCTGAGTTTGTATACAATTATTATTCTAATACAGAGAGAGAGAGACTACAGAGATCTCGTACACAAGCTCTGTGTCTTCTCCTTCTCCATCTTCTTCCTACACTGAGTTGCTGTCTTCCTTCTGTTTCCTGTTTCATCATCTTCAACAGCGTTGGGATGCGGGAAAAGGGAACAACACCCGTCCCACAATTTAGCTGCCTCTCTATAGCCCAAGGTATTAGCCCGCACCCGTACCCACATAGATTCACACACAAACTCACTTTTTTGCAAACTTCGAATGCACAGGCTTACCTACTAGCATTCCTGACCATACACACTCACATTGGCTGACGCATATACAAACCAATCTGCAATCACTCAATCACATGGCTCACTCTATCTCTCTCCTCCTCTCTCTTTGCACACACACACACAATCAGTCCAGAGCCACTGCTTCCACGAATGAGACGCACAAGACGAGACGAAGTAGATGGTCATAATCGAGCCATAAAAAACCCAATAGACAACCTTTGCATCAACATAAAAATTCCAGGTACAATTACTACATTTGGTCGAGCCCCCCCTGGCTTAGAGAATCCTTTCTCTACCTTCCTTGCTACTGGCAAGCCCTGCTTCCTCTTCCTCTGTCGTGCTTACGGCCCTCCCACTTGATGGCGAGCCCCCCTAGCTGCCTTGACGGCTCTGCAGAGAACCCTAGCTTTCCCTGCCTGCAACTGACCCGACTACCCAGCATGTACTCAACCACCTCGACCTTTGACCTTGCCCCACATTCAAATAGAGAGCTCCCACATACTCGACACACGCTCACTTGCACATAGAAAGCTCTCTCGCCCGATATCCCTAAGAAGCACACACATATATCCGGCACCTTTGGAAAAGAGAGCAAGAGTGAGGAAAAAACGATGTATACGAGTCACTCAAACAACAAGACTCAAGCTGATTCGATTTGTAAAATATGTACAATGTAAAATATGTACAATGATGGATCTTTCCAAATATTAAAAAATCCCTCCTAATTGGTGAAGCATCCGGTGAATTTATAAGGCATAAAGAGTGAGATAGCACTGCCGACTCCTCTCCTCCTTTGTATGCACTCCGACTTTGTATGCTCTTGACCTTTCTTTTCCTCACCGTCGGTAGCTTATAGCGCTATCCCTCATTGCACTTGTCTTGGTCACCCCTATTCTCTGCACGTAGCACTCGACACCCCTCAGCCTCCTTGTAATCTCCACTGTCCTGCTCGACCCCTTCTCCCTCTGGTTTCGGCAACCCATCTCCTTGTGCAGATTTCCTTTCTCCTTGAGATTTGGCTCACGGCATCACACCTTGATAGGATTCCAGCCCTCCCTTTTCTGCTTTAACGCCACCCATTTCTGTGGCGACCCCCCTTGTATACCCAACACATTGTTTTATTTCCTAGTGATAACGCTGCCTTCTGCACACAGATCCCCAGCTCCTTTCGACTTGCTAAACTTCACTTGGCCTGCTCACGCCTTGTGCTTTCAACCTCCCCTCTTAAATAAGCCCTCCAAGCTCGTGCAGGAGCCACGCTTGCAATTGGTGAGCCTCCTCCTTCCTCCTCATGTCGTGTTCTCCTGCACCTGGGCTCACCCCTCTACTGTTCACAGCCACACCCTCGCCAGCTTCCCGTTCTCCTCCAACCAGGCCGCCATGCTATCCATACAACTGGCCCTCCTTGTAAGCTGCGCCACTCTATTTCATGGAGCAACCCTCTCTCGTGCCTTGTGATGGTCAGGCCATGTTGATTGAAGAAGAATGCCTTGATGAAGATGATTGGAGTTTCGATGAGCTGGTGGTTGATGTAGATGACGAGTCGCAGGTTTTGGTTGCTAAAGCTATGGCGAGAATGCAAGGTATGCAAGGCTTGCCGCCTTTTCCAGTGATGTTTGAAGAGTGTACATGTGAAGATATGCCAGTGTCTGCTTTGGATGGTCAGTTGCCAAAGGTTGGTGCTATGTTGTTGATGGATGTGCTGCTGAAGGTTGCTATGCAAGCACCTCTATGTGGATTGCTACAGGTTATCTTGTTTGAAGTCAATCTTGCTATCACAAGATCTCTAGCCGATGGCGAGTTGGTTTCATATGATGCCGCTGCTACAGACGTTGGTATAGTACATTCTTATCCAGTGTACAAAGCAAGCTTATGGATACAAGTTGAAGCAATACTAGGCTATGCCAAGCAAGAGTGGCCAGCTTACATGTTTTCTGGTACAAAGAAGGGATGGTTTGTATGTGTTTTACAGACGGATGACGATGACCAAAGTCGCAGTTTTGATCCGGGAGGGACTACAATCATGCTTGGGGAAGCATGCAGCTTTCCATTTGACCTAGGCACGTGCTACGAAAGACAGTGAAGGTCTCTATCTATCTACTAGATTCACTCTATCTATCTACTGCTTCATATAAATACTATCTATCAACTTCTTATCATGCAATGCTACTTTACCTAAATAATGCTACGCTTGAGCATGAATGCTCAAATAGGGGTTGGGCAATGATGGTGCACCTAGAATTTGTCGACCCACGGAAGTGTCAATAGCAGGTACATGGAGGTGTGCAGGTTGATGGGAGAGTGATGATGCATTTGATAGGTGCAGATTGGAACAAGTGCAACTATGCTGTGTATGTCAGATCCCGCATTTTGCGGGTCAAGTTGTGTATTTTGAGCTCTACTGGTCGATGAGCTTCAAGGTTATCAACACATGGAGGTGACATGTTATGTATGCAATATGAACGCTCCATTTTGCTGAACTAAAGGCTTTTTCAATACCAGAAGGCAATTATGGGAGCACAAGGTGATCGACGATCGTGTCGGTCGTCACAACTCTTGCAGGTGAAGATCTCCTTATCTGGGAATCATTTTTACTTTGTGGAGCGGGCTTTGTTGATCAGTGGCCATGTGGCCTTCTCAATGGAATCATTATTCAAATCGAAAGAGAAACTTTACATGCAATTTTCTCGACGTGTGCAGCGGAACTAAGGAAGGCTTTTTTTAAAGAAAAGCTTAAAATGAACAGGAAAACAAAAACGAGCAATTGTCGCCACTGCAGATAGCGGGTGGCCGAGCGTGGAAAGAGGAGGGAAATCGCGTAAGGTGGAGGTCCCGAGTTGCATGAAGGACAGGTGGGCCGCCTGGTGGCGAGCAGGGCCAGTAGGGGCTGCATGAAGGGGGTGGTCCTACGTGATAACGTGGAGCTGCAGGATAGTGCTAAAGGGAGCCTGGTCCGCATAACATGTCTCTTCCCTCGCAATCTGTTGTTCTTTGACCACCTTATCGACATGCATAACATCATATGTCTCATACCTTGAGAAAGCAGACTCCGTTTCCCAGGTGTTGTCCGTATCCAAAGCACTGCTATAGCGCGAATACATTTCACCTTTCTCCACAAAACTCACCGGCTTTGGCACTTCAGCTATCTTCTCCACTGCTTGCTTTTCGGAAGTCACTTGGTTAAGCACATCAGGTGGTATTCGGTAGACTCCTCTCTGCAACTGTTGAGGCCTCATAGGCCCACATGGTATCGTCTCTACTCTATCATCATGCCTATCCGCTGCTACCACATGTGCATCAACAAAGGGTCGGATAATTACCTGAAGCTCTTCCCTAGCAATTGGCCCTGGCACCAATGGACTCGCCAGAACTTGCTTTGCATATTGCTTCTTTAAAACCTTCTTCATCCTGCTCTGCGCATAGGCTACTGCCTCCTCATACGTGCACGGTCCATCTATCTCGACTTTATCCCGCACTTTGACATGCAAGCAGTCCACAAACTTGGTCATCTTCAAAAACTTTGCATTCTCTACAATAGTTACCTTAACCAACTTGGCCCCATATGGACTCGAACTCCCACAAAAATGCTCAAAAATCATCGTCAAGGCTTTGCTTTAGGTTGTCCATCATGTGCTTTACTTCACTCCACTGTGTGTTGGCCACATATCGACCTCGGAATGCCGCTTCAATGTGCTCCAATCTTGTTTTTCTTCAGCCTGCAAGCCCTTGTAAGCTTGGGCCACTCCCTCTTCTCTTGACAAGCCGCTCTCTAGTAGAAATAGACCATAGTCCTGTAGCCAAACCTCGGTATCTTCAGCACCTGTAAAAGTCAGAAAACCCGACCATGCCATTTTTGTTAGCCCCTTCTCTTCAAATCCCGACACCGTCTTCGACTTTACCAAGGAGCAATCAGTAGATCCTTAGTGGGGGCACCACTTAGGCAATCGGGGAAAAGGAAAAAAAACCCGGCACACAATTTAGCTGCCTCTGTATAGCCCAAGGTAATAGTTTGCAACCCTACCCACACTGATTCACACACACACACTTTTTTTGCAAACTTCCAATGCACAGGCTTACCTACTAGCATTCTCCACCATACACACTCACATTGGCTGATTGGCTGACGCATATACAAACCAATCTACAATCACTCAATCACATGGCTCACTCTCGCTCCTCCTCTCTCTTTGCACACACACACAATTAGTCCGGAGCCACTGCTTCCACGGACGAGACTCACAAGACCAAACGAAGTAGATGGTCACAATCGAGCCATAAAAAACCCAATAGACAACCTTTGCATCAACATAAAAATTCCAGGTACAATTAGTGCATTTGGTCGAGCCCCCCTTGGCTTAGAGAATCCTCTCTCTACATCCTTGAGTGTCCCTCGCTACTGGCCAATCCCGCTTCCTCTCCCTCTGTCGAGCTTACGGCCCTCCCACTTGATGGCGAGCCCCCCTGGCTGTCTTGACGGCTCTCCAAAAAACCGTGGCTTTCCCTGCCTGTAATTGACCCGACCACCCAACATGCACTCAATCACCTCGACCTTTGACCTTGCCCCACATTCAAATAGAGAGCTCCTACATACTCGACACACGCTCACTTGCACATAGAAAGCTCTCTCGCCCGATATCCCTAAGAAGCACACACATATATCCGGCACCATTGTAAAAGAGAGCAAGAGTGATAGGAAAAAACGATGTATACGAGTCACTCAAACAACAAGCATATGAAGACTCAAGCTGATTCAATTGGCAAAATATGCACAATGATGGATCTTTCCAAATAAAAAAAACTCTCCTAGTTGGTGAAGCATCCGGTGAATTTATAAGGCATAAGGAGTGAGATAGCACTGCCGACTCCTCTCCTCCTTTGTATGCACTCCGACTTTGTATGCTCTTGACCTTTCTTTTCCTCACCGTCGGTAGCTTATAGCGCTATCCCTCATTGCACTTGTCTTGGCCGCTCCTATTCTCTGTAGCACTCGACACCCCTCAGCCAGCCCTCCTTGTAACCTCCACTGTCCTGCTCGACCCCTTCTCCCTCTGGTTTTGGGAGCCTATCTCCTTGTGCAAATTTCCTTTCTCCTTGAGCTTTGGCTCACGGCATCATACCCTTGATAGGATTCCGGCCCTCCCTTTTCTTCTTTAACACCACGCTTTTCTGTGGCGACCCCCCTTGTATACCCAACACATTGTTTTATTTCCTAGTGATAACGCTGCCTTCTGCACACAGATCCCCAGCTCCTTTCGACTTGCTAAACTTCACTTGGCCTGCTCACGCCTTGTGCTTTCAACCTCCCCTCTTAAATAAGCCCTCCAAGCTCGTCCAGAAGCCACCCTTGCAATTGGTGAGCCTCCTCCTTCCTCCTCATGCCGTGTTCTCCTGCACATGGGCTCACCCCTCTACTGTTCAGAGCCACACCCTCGCCAGCTTCCCGTTCTCCTCCAACCAGGCCGCCATGCTCTTCATATAGCTGGCCCTCCTTGTAAGCTGCGCCACCACCGCCTCCCTTTAGCGCTGTCCTGCAGCTCCACGTTATCACCTAGGACCACCCCCTTCATGCAGCCCCTACTGGCCACCAGGCGGCCCACCTGTCCTTCATGCAACTAAGGACCTCCACCTTACGCTATTTCCCTCCTCTTTCCACTCTCGGCCACCCGCTATCTGCAGTGCCGTCAACTGCTCGTTTTTTTTTTTCCTGTTCATTTTAAGCTTTGCTTTAAAAAAAGCCTTCCTCAGTTCCGCTTCACAAGTCGAGAAAATGCCGTGTAAAGTTGCTCTATTGATTTGAATAATGATTCCATTGAGAAGGCCACATGGCCACAGATCAACAAAGTCCATTCCACAAAGTAAAAATGGTTCTCAGATGAGGAGATCTTTGCCTGCAGGAGTTGTGACAACCGACACGATCGTCAACCACCTTGTGCTCCCATAATTCCCCATTGGACAAGTGCCTTCTGGTACAAAAAAAGCCTTTAGTTCAGCAAAATGGAGCATTCATAATGCATACATAACATGTCACCTCCATGTGTTGATAACCTTGAAGCTCATCGACCAATAGAGCTCAAAATACACAACTTGACTTGCAAAATGCCGGATCTGGCATACACACCGGAGTTGCACTTGTTTCAATCTGCACCTATCAAATGCATCATCACTCTCCCATCAACCTGCACACCTCCATGTACCTGTTGTTGACACTTCCGTGGGTCGACGAATTCTAGGTGCACCAGCATGTCGATGTGGGTACGAACGTCAGGTGTCTCCACTGGAGTCTAGGCCCCGCAGCGAGGAGTGTCAACTGGGGTGACTCCCGGAGGAGTAAGTAGTGGTGTGTAGCCAGGAGCGGCTGATAGCCGCACAAAACCTGGCGTAGATGGCAATGCCGTGGCTGTTGTGGGGGCGGGAAAATAAGAGGAAGGTAAAGAGCCTCGTCGAACACGAGGCGGTGTTGAGGCATCATCGACAGCATCCCTACAACTCCAGATCGATGATGATCCTCGTACCAGTGCCTCTGTCGAGGTGAATCAAAGAAGTAACAAACTCATCATCATCATACGTGCATTAAACACACGAACATTTAATATTAATATTGAATGGAGAAGAAAACATGGCCAAGTAGAGAGAGAGAGAGAGAGAGAGAGAGAGAGAGAGAGAGAGAGGACTCATAAAGGGGGAGGGATTCCTGTGTAGAGAAATTACTGTGAAGTTATTGTGAATTTGTTTTCTCTGTGCATTCTACGTATCTTGTAAAAGCACTGCGCTCTGAGTGTGGTGGAGACTGAGGCTGCAATCACGAAGGAGGTGATCCGTCTCTGCTCATAGATGCTTCTCGCCCCTCCACTAGATCTAGTTGATCGGGTGAAAGAGACGTTAAGAAGCAGTAGTAGTGCTTCTTAGTGTCTCTTTCATCCAATCAACTAGATCTAGTGGAGGGATGAGCAGCATCTATGAGCAGAGACGGATCACCTCCTTCACGATTGCAGCCTCAGTCTCCATCGCACTCAGAGCGCAGTGCTCGTTGGCATATTAGACTTTCACGACACACCAAGGAGTATCCCTGCTTGTGAGAACATATCTGGAGCATACATACCTGGAGTGGACGTAATGACGATTAAACACAATTTAAATTTCTCAAGTATAGCCATGTGAATACAATATATATTATTAAATGGAGAAATTTTTTTCAAATACAATCAAGATAAGATTTATTCCCTACAGAGACCCTAAAACTTCAACTCTGATATTCCCTACCGGGACATTTACAGGCGTCTACTTCACTGAGGAGTTAAAATTAACAGTAAAATTAGGATATAAGTGTTATAGAATTGATATTTTATTATTTATTGTAGCTAACAGGTGGAAAGACTAGACCAAGCTAAGCCTATGCGAATGGAAATATATATAATGTACATTTTATTATTCAAGTGCTCTTTTATGAGCTTTGGTCATTTACGACCGGCCGGCCAGTTTGTAACCAATTTGACCATTCAAGAAATCTATATAACAAATACGTGCCAGAGGGAAATGGTCACTCTTGCACGGGAGGAGATTGCACCCAGTGTTTGCGTTGCTCTTCTCATCTCTCCTCTCTTCTCTCTCGCCGTGCCGGCGTAGCACTCCGCTCTAAGAGGTGCGCCTGCATGTGCTCTTTCTCTCTCTCTCTCTCTCGACTCTAGCTTTAGCCGCCAAAGGTTCTTTCTATCTCTTTGTCAACTGGAGACGGCCCCCACACTCAGCTCGCTCTCATCCCCACATGTCACCAACCGCCATGCGAATTTGGAACCACACAGCTGCGCCGGTTTTCCTCTCTCTGGTCCAGTGGCTGTGCCACACACACAATCTTCAGTCAATTGCCTCTCGCATGCATTGTCTGCCTACCACTTGCTCAACCACCAATCTCCTATATCCCCTCAGTCTCTCACGGTGCCGCCTTTTCAGTCGCCATGTAGACCTCACCAACCTTGTGGCACTCACTCTCTCTCTTTAGTTGGTGACCACACCGATGGCTACACACAAACACACACACAGTACTGCCATGTGAACACACTCTCTCTATCTGTCGCTTCCAGTAGTCAACACAGAATATCAACCTCACAACCCTTGACAACACACACACTCTCTTTCTCTGCCCCTCATTTGCATGGCTATACACAGACTGCACCGCCCACCAACTTACCTTTTCTCACTTGTGAGTAGTAGCGAAAAAACAGTCTTTCTCTTTCTCTTCAGCCACCAAGGTCCAACAGTCTCCCTTTACTGCATGGCGTCCACAACCACCCGCCTCTAGATCAGGAGAAGATATGCATGCCGGCGCCCAACCACAACACACACACAAGTACAAGCTCAGGCTGCTATATGGCATCGTCGTCATCGTGACATCTGTAATTGATATCATTGCTGATGCTATCACATACTACCGCCAGCGATTGAGTAACTAGGCTTGTGTATGTAGGTGGGTCCGGGTTCTCATAAGTTGCGCCCTCCTGGGTTCTGTTCCCGCGTAGCTTCTGCATTTTATTCATCTTCAAGTACACCATCAACAGAGTCCCATTATGTTTGGCATCGAAATAAGTGAGTGTGGGTCTCCAAGTAAAAGCCAGCATCTCTGAGCATATCAAACATTCCATGAAAGTTTGTGTGGGGATGATCTCCATGCCAATCAATTAGTATATCCTTCCGAACATCCGAAGAAATCACACATTTGAGTACCATCTAATCGCCCACGCTCCCTCAACCTCCATGAAACCCTCCTCAGATTTGCAACACGCATCCACTGTCTCGTTGGCTAAGGCATCCCCCCCCCCCCCCCTCGGGCCATCACTGGACGCACTTACATGCTTTTAAATTCTCTCTTTCTTCCCACACGACTACAACAATGGTCTCAAACAAGTAGATTGAAGATCAAGGCTATGGATGTTGGCATAGATAAGGTTAAGCCCACTGTACCAGCTTCTGTACCTACGAAGGAAGATGATAGAAAAGCCTTAAATCAGTCAGTTGGAATTAAGGGAGCAAATGCAAAATAAGGCTTCCTCTTACAAAACCAATTACATGGGCCCTGTTGATCTGGGGTGTTGTTTGCGGTGCTGCAGCATCTAACATTGGATCAGATCCACACGGATTGTATCAGTTTGGCCTTTGAAGGCCTTAAATGTAACATTTTATTTCATTCCTTTTCTCGCTCGTTCCCCTGGTCTGCTGCATCTGACCCCCCCCCCCCCGCCCGAGACTACTTACAAAAGCGGAGCTCGACAAAAATCTTAGGTGACAAATGCAATACCTTTTGCGACAACGCCCAATGTCGGGCATCCACGAGACTTGACGACAATGACGTTGATTTTAGTTCATTTTTCTATACAAACATTGTATTAGATCCATAAGGACTGTATTAGTTTGCTCTTATAGGTAATTTGTATAAGTTGCAGACTCTCATACTACATACCTAGTACAAGTTTAGAAGAGAAGCTTAAGTTTTTGGTCTTGCCAGACATTTTCGTGATGCATATTCTTTTACATATTTTGATGATTGGCAATGTCCAAAAGAGCAACTAAGGTCAAATCAATTTTACATTGTTTTCTTTATTCGTGTACCAATCTACTATTTATAGTAGGGCCTTTACCTGATGTATGCTTGTGATATCATGACTAGACTACGTCAATGCCCTTTAACAATTATAAATAATAAATTTTACAATGTTAAGCACTATAGATACAACAACTTGCGATATCAAGGAGACTTCAAACAATAACAATCTACAATATATTGATTCCATCACACTTTTGGATTAATCAGAGGCTCATCATTGTAAATGACTTTTGCTAATTACAGTTCACTCCTACTTGTATCTGTCTCCCCACGCACAGACCACTACATATTTCAGATGCAGTACATCATCCAGAGTCCAATGATTTAAAAAGAGCAACGTAACCAGGTAAGTTCTCTCCGCATTTTCATTTTGGGTTTTGGAAAATCTTCTCAGAAACACAAGTAATTATACACTGATAACACTCTCTCAGATACTCCTAGTGCTACACATATTTCTTAATACCATTCCACAGAGAATCCCATTTTTCAACACATCTAGCTTACTTATTAGCTTGATTACCATTTATTTCCTGAAAGAAGGCATGGCTCTTTTCATTACTTGCATTCTCTAACATTGTGCCAATACTTGTATTAAACAAAATTGCTATTGCGATCATTTCACATTGAGATATGCAGCTACTCACGTGAGTCGCGGTGCTTTCAGTCAAATACCAATTTTTCAGTACTTTGTTACTCAATCTTACTCCAATGTGGTGTGAAACAGGTAGTACATTTCTTAATGTTTTTATGCCTGCCTAGTCTGTTGGTCACATGCACACAGATCCGCCGATTTAGGCAGTGTGTAAATGCTCGTCTTGGTGTAGATTCGCCGATTTAGGCAACACCACTTATCTGTGCAGATCCTCCGATTTAGGCAGCACACTGAAAAATTGAAAAGTCACAATGGTAAATGCAGATTCGCGTGCAGATTCGCCGATCTAGGCAGCACGTCTTATTGGTGTAGATTCGCGGATTTAGGCAACACCGATCACAAAATCATGCTGTAGTGGCTGGCCACCACTGCAAACTGGTATGATTTTGTTACCCGGGTACATAATGAAATTGATTTTGATTTGGACTTATATTGTGGAATTGGATTGGGATTTGCTATCTGGTGATTATTACGGCAGTGTTTATGTGATGAGACTTGCTATTATGAGAACTGATTCTGATGAGTGTGACCAATGATATCCTGATTCATGAGGGTATGACATATACTGCTTATTCTAGTGGTATGGGACACTAGAATAGGTAGTATGTGGCAGGCATAAGCAATATTGTCTAATATTATGTATTTTTCTTTTACTATTTGATACAGATTTCTAATCATTGTTTTTGACAAGTATTGTTTGCAGATTTTTTTCTTCGCAACTGAGGACAATTGCTTTCCAACGGAGAGGTATGTTATAGAATTGATATTTTATTATTTATTGCAGCTGACAGGTGGAAAAGACTAGACCAAGCTAGGCCTATGAGAATGGAAATATATATATTTTACATTTTATTATTCAAGTGCTCTTTTATGAGCTTTGGCCATTTATGACCGGCCGGCCAGTTTGTAACCAATTTGACCATTCAAGAAATCTATATAACAAATACGTGCAAGAGGGAAATGGTCACTCTTGCACAGGGGGAGATTGCACCCAGTGTTTGTGTTGCTCTTCTCATCTCTCCTCACTTCTCTCTTGCCGTGCCGTCGTAGCACTCCGCTGTAGGAGGTGCGCCTGCACGACGTGCTCTCTCAATCTCTCTCGCTCTCTATCTCTCTGTGTTCTTAGTGTGCTCGATTATGGATTTGTGTAAGTTGACAGGTACGTAGATTTATTCGTATATGTCTTGCTATGCGCTATTTTGAGTATTTTGCAGGGCGCTCTACGTTTCCGGCTGTAGCAATAAGTTAGAGCTTAAGCACGGGTATTTATTTGATAAAAGTGAAAGCCCTTTCTCAGAATTTTTAAAATAAATCTATGAAGAAAGGTTAGAAGCTAAAAAGAATGGAGACCAGGTAATGTCTTCCCTTCATAAATTGACAATGAATTCACTGTACGGTAGGTTTGGTATCAAGCCTGAATGCAACATCACAGAGATCTGTGATAGAGAAGAACTTGAAGAATTAATGTAAATTTACCAATTTGGTGAGGTTGAACCGTTAAACGAAACTCACTATGTAATAAGTTACACGGGTGCGCTGCAAAGAATGAAAGGTCAAACTCTTTCAGATAAAGCTAAATCAAATTAGTTACACTGGAAGAATTCAATTAATAACAATAGCACATCAGCAGTGCAAATTTCGACAGCTATAACAACATATGCTCGGATACACATGTATTGTTATATATCTCTCCCTAGATGCCATTACACCGATACCGATTCAGTTGCTTTGGACAAATCCCTTCCAAACTCAGAGGTATCCTCAGTGGACTTAGGAAAACTTAAACTAGAGCACAAGATTGTAGAGGGTTACTTCTTAGTGCCTAAATGCTATGCTTTAGTCTTAGATGAATCTAATAACATAATTTGTACCAAGGGGTTAGCCAAAGACAAGGTCAACCTTTCATGGCTTATAGAACAGTATAAAAATCTTGGGCGAGTTATTAAAAGTACTTACGAGTCTTCTTTTAAGATTAATTGGCCAAAACTCAATATTTATCGAGCCTCAATTATGTTAAACCTAGGCATTGACCCATCAACCAAAAGAAACCTCGTGATTGATGAGAACAATATATGGGTTGATACCTTACCCTTGAAGGTATCTGAAAAGTCAGTGAGACAAGACCAAATAAGCCGACGAAATCTAACCTGCAGCCAGCTACGCAATTGTCAGAGTCTATGAAGCAAGCTGAGTCGTTGCTATCTACGCAATTGTCAGATTCTAAACCATTTACATTGCATTCAGATTCATTGCTCTCCATGCCGCAGTCAGGGTCTAAGCCCTCCATGCAGCAAGCTGACCAATCAAATGATGCCAGAAGAACACTCTTTGAACAAGTACAAATTGAACTACATATTTTCTTTGAACAACTACAAATTGAACGTAAGGTAGTCTTTGAACAACTACAAATTGAACGTAAGGTTGTCGAAGAACAATTACAAAATGAATGTCTAGCACGTAAGATGCTATTTGAACAATTACAAAATGAATGTCTAGCACGTGAAAGTATTGAAAAGCAACTACGAATGGAACGTCTAGCACGTGAAGAGCTTAATGAAAGGCTTAGGAATCAAACTATTGATTAAAAAAAAAAGAAGGCAAGCACTTACCTAAAAAAGAGGACCAAGGGCCGAAGACTTTGGAAAGCACTACCTCCCCTGACAAGAGCGAAACCATGGGTTCGCAACCTACAGAGCAAAATAATGGAAAGAATGGGATTGTTAACTTGCCACAAGACTGTGGTAAAGAGCGTCGTAAACTAAGCGATAAAAAGAATGGAAAAAGTGATCTTAAGCACCATCCATTACCACGCGAACCATCGGGTTCATGAAAAAACGTTGGCAGAGTGTTAAGAAAACATTAGTGGGCATGGGAAAAAACGCAAACAGCCTAGCCGGGTATGAAAAAATCAATATAGTAGCTAGGTTACCTAGACAGGTGGAGCTCTTTGTCTTTAACCATAACATAATAACATAATGCAATTATTGTTCTTTAATTCCCAAATAGCTTTCACTTATCTTTAATTATCCGCTCGGGCTTTCCCCCCGGAAATCCCTTCGCTTGCTAGGATGGTGCTTGCCATTACGGGGGGCTAGCTTTATCTTTATGTCGTAGGAATGAAGGTGCTGTTAAAGCGAAGGAAGAGCTAGTGCAACTTGTTTTCTAAGGTTAAACAGGGTTTAATTATCAACCATGATAGATTCTTTGTTTAATGGTCAAATCGTTGATTTCAAGCAAGCAAACACGTTATTTGTAGGTTTCTTGGTACTGCTGTTTAGATCTGCGTGTATTCACCCTTGCGAGTGGATAGAGTTTTGGACAGCTGGGCCTAGAATGTATTACAATGCAACAATAATTTATTATTCATTTTCGCCATCATCTAACTGTATCGGGGTAGACATCTCAATTGAGGTTAAAGTATAGGGCACATTAGTTAAGTTGTTAGGAACCTCAGTTACTAAAGATTAATCAGTACAAGTTATTGGAGATTGCTCAGTACTAGTATAAGGTATAGTTGTTACTAAAGAGTTATCGGTGTTTGAATCCTCTATTATTGTTACTGGAGATTGATCGGTTAAAGTATAGGGTACATAAGTTATTGAAGAGTTATCAGTGTTTGGAACCTCAGTTACTGTTACTGGAGATTGATCTGTTAAAGTTACTAAAGAGTTATCGGTGTTTGGATTCTCTATTATTGTTACTAGAGTTTGATTGGTTAAATTGTAGGGGATAGTTGTTATTGAAGAGTTATTAGTGTTTGAAACCTTAGTTACTGTTACTGTTACTGGAGATTGATCTGTTAAAGTTATTAAAGAGTTATTGGTGTTTGAAACCTCAGTTACTAAAGATAGTGTTGTAGAGTCTATATCCTGTATCTCCGAAATACCCAATAGATCACGACGTCCTTGTATCTCTTCAACTGAATCCTCGCTTAATGACATAGCTTCATTATAGAATTGGTGCATTCTCCCTAAGACATTTTCTATATTACATGCTTGATGAAAAGGGAATCTTCAGTTTGGGTCGATATTGAATCTTCAGTTTGGGTTGATATTGAATTTTCAGTTTGAGTTGGTATTGAATTTGTAGTAGATATATTTGAACTAAATAAAGTGGCCTTTCATTAGAAAGAACTAAATTTACATTAGGTGTTAAATTGTGATTAAATATCCATTTTAAACTAATAAGGTAAACTATGCCTTTCATTAAAACTATTATCCTATCAAAATTATTATGGACTTGGTTGTAGTTAGGTATTTTTTATGGTTTTAAGAGGTCTCTTTCTCATCCTCGCATAGCTCAACATAACTCCCTATATCTACACAAAGCTCTCCGTTTAGGCACATGTCCTCCGTTTCATTTTGTAGATCCTCTCATGCACTCTATAGAGAGTAGCAGCTTGATGCTTGTCTGGCACCACCTCAGCAGCTTCTGACTGAGCATCTTCTCCAATCTTCTCCATTGATGCCACAGTGATTGGCACATGGTAGCCCTCATACATCCTATGACGTACCACCAGTTTGACAAAATATCACCTGCCAAAGCCACATAACTTACATGAGAGCTTCCAAGCACATAACTTCTAAAATTGGATAGCTTCCAAGCACATAACATACTTGTTCACAATGCTCGGGTAGTACGAAAGTGTCTCTTAGGTCGGTCCATGGTTTCCTTGAATCCACTTCAAGGAAACCAGACTCTCCTCTGCGGACAATAGCGTTGTGACCCTCCATGTTTATCTTGAACCATTCCACGTCGAACAAGTCGACAAAAAATCCTCTATAATCGATCCTCAAAATCTCTTGAAGCGTGCCGAAGTAAGTGAGTTCCACCACCACAGGATCTGCATCAGAGGAACGTCGTCGAGTAGACTGTTCAAATTTTGCCATGATTCCACAATCTTGAGTAGAACGCTTTTTGTCAATTCGTTCCACCCTAAAATGGCAACCTTTACACCATGCTGCTGTGTATGACTTATACTACAACCAACAAAGATTATGAGTGGTCGTTCAAACATCTAGAAAGTCACTAGTCGTACATTTCAAACTTACCTTGGTCGCGCAACCCCAAGAGTACTCCCACTCCTCCTCAATCACTTCTTCACTGCACTGTTGTGCACTTTTCAATTGGTTCTGCAACCATCTTAAGCTCATGAATGTTGGTAGGCTCTCCAGACGCACCGGATAATGCATCTTTGGTCTTCTTCCCGGTGTCCACTCGATCCCTATCCTTTGTCTCTCTTGATTTTCATCCTCGTATTGTGAAATCCACTTTTGCATCAGCGGATTGTGAAGCATGAAAAATCAATTGATTTTATCCTCTAGATCTCCCGTCATCTTTTTCTCAACACCAAGATTGCACATGACAATCCCAGATAATGCGCTCATCATCTATGGTTCTCCATAGCGTGTACTGGGCTTTATCAAATCCGTCCAGCCACTCTTAAATGTAAACCAGCCAACCTTTTGCCATGCTACCCTTGGGACGTGCCTTCTGAAGCACATATCCCTTAAGTGTTTTCATGAAATGTTCTAAAAGGAACATCCATTTGGAATGTATTGTGCCAGCTATTTCCACCTCATAACCTATGTGAACAAGAAGATGCACCTGAATGGTTAGCATGGTAGTAGGAAAATGTTTCTCAAACATGCACACAACCTCCACAACATTTAGTTTGGCAAATGGTATGGAGTCTACATTGATCTTCTTTTGTGAGATCCATTGTACCAACTTTGCAAGTTTGTAGATTGTGTTACGGACGTCAAGAGACAAACATCCCTCAATGGCCACCGATAAAATAAATTGCAAAACACGTCTAGCAATGATATTAAAGCCCACACACAAATTTTTTACACAATTCCCACTATGATATATTCCACTTCAAACATACCTGACACATTTTATGCCAATCATGTGACTTCAAACCGGTAAGCTTTCCTTCTTTAGTGAAACACATTTGGAGCGAGTGCATTACGCCAGTGGGGGTCCGCACAAATCAAATGGTCTCTTTTACTTTGCATTCTTGGGATCCTGTAAAAATCCATGGCGCTTTAGGGAGTTTATCGATTCATCGGATGCTGTCTGTGGCCAATATTTCTCCATATGATCCACATGTCTAAGGTCAACCATGGCTCCCAAAGTATCTTTCTTACCGGGAAGATGGTCCCATAGCAGATTACCCACATTCTTGAATATGTGCATTGGATCGAGCAAGTGATTGATCATGAGTCGGGGACAATATGGTAACTTGTACCATAGAGAGAGTCTCTTCATCCCTGGAGAAAAACCGTCACACCACATCTCCTTCTGCTCTAACCATGCTTGTGCAGACATCCTCGGTGGCTCTCTTCCCAAAAAGCCATTACGTAACACATGATTCTTTGGAAGATACGCTTGATGACCTTCATAGGCTTGCTTCTTCAATGAGGGCGCCCGACGTGCATTCAATCTAGGTCCACATGTGACACATGCTCTGTATCCGCTTGTTTGAATCCCTACATGTACACATATGACAATAGGCATGCTTGGCAAAAACCAAGATTTATAGTGTTTGAGTTTGAGTGTAAATCACCTGCACATTTTGTTAGTCCGCGATAGTCATTCATGGTCCACATTAGAATTCCTCTGATCAAAGCATTCCTTCGACCTGTGTGTCGGCTCATATCCACCACTTCTATGCCAATCCACAATTGTTGTAGCTCTTCCAATAGTGGACTAAGATACACATCCATATTCTTCACTTTATACCGCCCAACACAATCAAGCTTAGCCACAGGTGCCCCTTCTTGGTAGTCAACCACGGGGGAATGTTGTAGTTGACGATGACAACGGGACATACACTATTAGATGTTGAGCTTTGACCAAATGAATTTATGCCATCCATAGCTAGGCCTAGGTCCAAATTTTGAGCTTCCCTAGAAAAATCCGGCCATGTTTCGTCTATATGTTTCCAAGTTGCAAAATCTGCAGGAATCTGTAGCACACCATCTGAATATTTATTCTCCTCATGCCATGATGCTAGTGTGGCCATGGAATTACATTCAAAGAAATGCTTGATGCGAGGAAAATGTCGCAAAACCTTTTGTGGAATTTTTGTTCCATAGAGATCTACTCGATATCTCTCGGAATCACATTTTGGACACTTCTCTATGTCTATGTATTCCCCTATGAAAAGAATGGAGTCGTTAGGACAAGCGTGAATCAAATTGTAATCCATCCCCAAGTTTCACAAGATCTTTCTTTCTTCCTCTCTAGAATCTGGCATCACATTACTTGCTACAGTATGTGCTCTTTGAACAATCTACACAGTGAAGAAAATGTGGTACACTTGTGTAAGTAATCTATCAGATCATTATACATCTAGAGTTTTTTTATTAAAGTAAATACATTGTAATAGATCACCTGAAAAGAGCTGTGATTCTAGTGTCACTCCATCCAAAATTTGCCTCCATGTTGAGAAGGAACGAGGAGCGCCTTCAATCTCGACACACGTACTCCATTATACAATGACGTATTGGCTTCACTTTTCATATCATCATAGATAAGCCTTTCTGAATCCATGATTGTCTCGATCATTTCATCGTTCTCGGGCTCAAACATTTCCTCGTTGGGAATGTGGTCGGCATGATCATCCTCAGAGCTATCAGAGGCTACATCTTGTGGTCTCTCGTATGCTGCTTGACCAAAGCGCCTGCGAACACGTCTATTGGGTTGCAAGATTGCTGCCTATTGGCCAGCATCAGAGCCTCACGAGTTGTAATTGGCAACAACTTGATCTATAATAGATAGATCGAACTTGCCAAATTTATGAACGTGCTGCAAAAAAACACGTCTTGTCCATCGCACAGCATGCTTGCATCGATTACAAGGACATAAGATCCTTGTTGAGGTATAGGTGTTTCGGTTGGACGGCCCCACATCCTCGTCACTACTCATAATGAAGGTGAAAACCTTATAACTTGGACACAAATTTAATCTTCTATTGGCATCCTCCGTCTTTTATCCCTCTCTTTCTCTCTCTCTCTCTCTCTCTCTCTCTCTCTCTCTCTCTCTCTCTTTGTTCACACTGTAAACTACCTCACATTTTCTAGTCATGTCCAATCTCCACACACCTCGGTCTAGAGGTGCATGGAGATAAGAACCACCGGGTTATATTCTCGTCTTTATTGGTCAATGCCTATATTTGTGGGTACAAGAAATCTACACACCCACGTCTACATGATAGTGCATGTAGTGGACAAAACCCCTTTGCCTCTTCTCTAGTTGTAGCAATTCACAACATCTTAACATCTCTTCACAACAGATCTTTGTTTCAGGGATTACTTTGAACATTACATGTTGGTCTCCAATCTGAGTATCATGTCGTTGAAAGCTTTCCAACTTAAGGTCGCATCCGTAGAGAGGAAGAGAGGGATCACTGTTCGTCTAACTCTAATTTTTATACCGTAATCCCGAAGGTATACTCTAATATAAAAACTCAATCCAAAATCTAATCTTAAATCTAACCTAATTGAACATGTGGTGATTGGTGGCTAATTGAATATGGTTAATGTGTGAGTTAGTAGGTGTCACATTCTGATGGGAATATACATATTGTTATGTAACTAGTGTTTGCTCTTTGGGCAAAGCGCGCCTTCATTGGCATGCACTAAAATCTAACCCAAATCTAATCTAATCTTAAATCGAACATAAATCTAGATCTAATTTAATCTTAAACTCAAAATAAACCTAAATCTAATCTAATCTTAAATCTAATCTAAACCTAAATGTAATCTAACTTAAATCTAAATTTAATCTAGTTAATCTTAAATCTAAATCTAATCTAATATCAAACTCAACGTAAACCTAAATCTAATCCAATCTTAAATCCTAAACCTAAATGTAATCTAACTTAAATCCAACATAGTTAGCTAATCTTTAATATTGTCCTAATTTTAAATCTAACCTAATCTTAATCTAATGTAAATCTAAATCTAACCTAATCTTAAACTCAACATAAACATAAATCTAAATGTACTCTAACTTAATCTAATTTAAATCTTAACCTAATCTCTCTTTCTTTGTTTTCTCCCCTTACCTCTCTCTTTTGTCTTCTCCCCCTCTCTCTCTCTTTGGTTTTTTTTTCTCTCTCTCTTTCTCCCTCTTTCTCTTTCTCTTTGTTTTCTCCTCTTGCTCTCGTTATCTCTCTCTCTCTCTCTCTCTCTCTCTCTCTCTCTCTCTCTCTATCTATCTATCTTTGTTTTATATCTTTATCTCTCTCATTCTCTCCCACTCTCTCTCTCTCTCTCTCTTCCTCTCTCAATGTGTGTGTGTATGCATTCTCTGTTTATGCATGTGTTTTTTGTTTATGCATGTGCTTTCTCTCTCTCTCTCTCTTTCTTTCAAACACACAATGTGTGTGTGTGTGTGTGTGTGGGTGTGGGTGTGTGTGAGAGAGAGAGAGGGGAAGGGAACATGAGAGAGAGGAGAGTGAACGAGCATACCTGGCTCTCCTTCCTCTCCTCGTGTGTGTGTGTGTGTGTGTGGGGGGGGGGGGGGGGGGGGGGGGGGGGGGAGAGCACGAGTTACCTCTTTGCTTGAGTGCCGAAAACTTAGATCTAAGATCTGAGTTTCTGGCGCTCTCGGTTTATTTTTTACCCTTGTTGATGTCTCTATGCACATTGCTATAGGCGTCGCTATGTAACAAATAAAATAGCAACTCCGTGGATTTTCACTTTTGAGCATTGCATTGCGAGCATCGCTAATGTGAAGTACCACTTGTAGTGTCAGATACAAGATTGTGAAGAGGCGGGACTGTAACATACATAGATTGGGCAACAATGGAAGCTATTGCATCGTAGAGCAAAAATGCAGGTTTTTTCTATAAAAAGAATCCCTCTCCCTCTTACCCACGACAATATGATCCGATATGTCAATTTGTGGATCATTTTTCCACTTTGGACCAAAACTAGGTCATATTCATCTCATTTTTGACCCCAAAAATGCCATTTTTGATGCCGAAAATCCCAAACGGAGTCAGAAAAATCCCTAAATATGTGGGATCACTCGCATAAGCATAAAAAGCATAGATAAGCATAACTTTTTATCAATATACCATTTTGGGTCACTTTTCATGCAATTTTGCAACGACCTCTATTAGCTGCTATTTTTGGCAGTTTTTGCCCGCATCACTCTTTATAGGCGAGATGAGTGTGCCACCATGAAACACTCGGACTATGTACATTGCCAAACCAGATTAAGTATCTTATCAAGTGGAAAATCATGCAAATATGCCACATCCAGGGCCACGACTCCCCGAAGAGGTACATGATAACGACCGCATTAGACGCTTCAACATATATCACAATATGTACATGATTGATTTTATTTTCATACATCGAGAAGTGTCAAGAGTATGGCGAATGTTTTTATTTCACACTATGTACATGCCACGGCATGACATCGTGCAAGGGGAACTCCCTGTTTACCTCCGTGTTGAGAAACGTAAGGGGACACTCTCGTTGTCGGGATGACAATGTCTATCTCATAGCAGTTGTATTGGTTCAAAGGAAAAAAGTTGTGAATGCCAAGTCCACTTGGCACTTTTTGATGGGCTGATAGATGGGAGAATTTACAAAATATGGAATAGACCATTTGTTGTGTTGATCCATGGCAAGAAACTTATCTGTTCCAAAATCAGCAGACTCTCTAGAAGGAATCTGAGAAGTTTGGCAAGAATCTGTGGAGGAACATGGATCGCGATCCATATATCCCAAAAAATCATTTTTGGTGAAAAGTGACCAGTTACAGTGAGCATCAGTGGGAAACTGCTCTGATCAAGTTTGCTTGAAAGAAAAACTCAAAAACCACATCAGAATTGGTTGTTAGGGAAAAAACAGCAAAATAGACATTGCAGACATAAAATTGAGAAAATCTTGAGATTTTGGGATCCAAATTCAAAAAGGGGTGAGATTTGGCTTCTACAGGGCATAAAGAACCAACAGAACAAAATTCATGAAAAAATGATGCCAAACATGGATCGCAATCCATGTACGTTTTTTACATTTGGGGCTAATATTTGACAAGTACATTCCTGATATCATTTGGAACAACTTTGCCAAAAGAAACCATGTCAAAAAATTGAAAAAAGCTGGTCAAAATAGCCAAATACAAGTACTAGTCAAAAACCACAGGGCAAATAGAAAAACTCACTTTTGACTAGGAAAAATTTGTCAAAATTCAAAAAGATTTGGGGAAGAGTATCACCATAACATGAACTTCAAGTTGACCAAGTTTCGTGTCAAAATGTGGTTAAACATGGATCGCGATCCATGTACCTCATGAAAAAATTTGGAAAATTTTTGGCTGAGATTTGAGTAGTAGGTAGCTAAGACATAGACAAACACTTTTCCCAAAAGAACCAAATGCAAAAAAGTAGTACAAAGTTGTCAAAAGAGCCAAAATAGAACATTCTCAAAACTGTCACAGCAGACTATAGAAGTCAGTTTTGGTTAAGAAAAATTGATCCAAATTCAAAAAGATTTGTGGAGCAAGCTATAAACATCATAAGCTATCATCACACCAAAAATTCAGATCCAAGAGTGGTGGAACATGGATCGCGATCCATGTACCTCAAAGAAATTTTTGGACATGAACTTTTTCAGCCTGTAGCAGAGACCATTGTGAACAAAAGTCCCCAAAGAAATTGTGTCAAAAAAGTTCAAAAAGTGGGTGAAAAGAGCTTTGCAAAAATAGTGCAAACAAGAAAACCCTAAAATAGACCTAGGCATTGACTTTTGCCTGACCTAAAGTGATCCAAATTACATAAAAACCATATAGCAGGGATCAGTGGACCAAGGGGAAGTTGTGTGCCAAGTTTCATAATCATCTGACACATAGGTACATGGATCGCGATCCATGTTTCTTTGTCACAGTCTAATACCAAACTTGGACCATAACTAGAGGACATCACAAGGAATCTAGTGGTCTTTTCAAAAGTGAAATTAGATATCAAAAACATGTCCAAAAGCCTAGAACTGCAAAGTACTATGTGCAAGTGCTAGAACTGACCTAACTTTCAATCAAGAGGTCCATTTTCAAAAAATTGATACCATAGGACCTACTAGTCATGTTGATTCTGATGGTACCAAAAAAAGTCAAATTAGGCTCCAAACATGGATCATGATCCATGTACCCATAGTGACAGCTTGATTTGAAACTTTCTAGATCAGTGGTACATACACAAGGAAACATATCTCCAAGTCCAGTTTTGGAAAAATTTGAGCAAATTTGGGTCAAAAGGGAGCAAAACAAGTGACATATTGAAAACCGCTGTGCAGACCTAGTATTGGCCATTTGACCTATCAAACCAAGTCCAAATCCAAAAATATATGAGATTTAGCTTGTGGACATAGTCAAGAACAAACCCCTAAGAGGACAAGTCTAAATGTGGTTGAACATGGATCGCGATCCATGTACCTCAACCTCAGAATTTGCTGAAAATTGGTATATAGCATGTACATGACCTTGTCTACACACAGTAAAAATTTGGAAAAACTTGGAAAAAAATTTTGACGGAGAACATGGATCGCGATCCATGTACCTCTCAGCATAGTGGGGGTATCTGACTTGGTGATCTTGTAGACATACTTGAGTACATCCCAAATCTCAAGTTTGAGCTGAAAATACCTTCTGGAGACCAAGATACAAGCCAAAGTTCTCGTGTTCTGGTCGTGAGACTGTTTTGAGTGTTGTTTCAAGTGCAGTTCACTAAAAGTGCTCTAACTTTTGATACACAACTCCAAATCGAGTCAGGTATATCTAAGAAGAAAGCTGAATTTTTCTAGGTCTCCTAATTCCAAACTTTTAGGGTACCCATAACCAATTTCCAGAGACCAAAAAAGTCACAAATTCTTGACTTTTGAGAGACCTGATCAAGGGCATCAACAAGGGATAAGTTGCACTAAGCCAAAGTGGGATTGTCATGACAAATCATTCACCACCAGGCTATGGTGTGTGAACCAGATGCTGGACTTTAACATCCTCTTCTCAATACCGCCTTGAGTAGTCATCCGTGCCGGCGAGGATGGCTACAAACATATTTTTTTCATGGCACTCCTCTAACCATCCACGTTGGCGAAGATGGCTAGAGACATATTTTTTAATTCTCTCATGCTCTTGTAATCTCTTCTTTTCTCTAGCCATCCATGCCAAAGCGGAGCGCTAGAGAGAGATTCATGTTCCGTCAATTATGTGCTCTACTCCTCCAAACGAGTGCTTTAACAAAAATAATTTGAAAATACTTACAATTTTTAGAGCAATTCAGTACAAAAACCTTCAAGTATAGTCAATTTATGACTAATAATTATCATATGTAAGTTGAAAGTTTTTAGCACTACTCTCAACATACCATTTTATTGGCATTGTTATGAGACAACCAAGATTTATGAAAAAATCTAATGTCTTAACTAGGTGGCTTTTAGGTTTAAGCAAAAATTTGACATTGCAATCTAGGATGGGTGAGGAATGGCACTTTTGTGAATCCCCTCATTCTCTCTCTCTCTCTCTCTCTCTCTCTCTCTCTCTCTCTCTCCCCCCCCCCCCCCCCAACAATTAGCATTGTGCAAATAGAGGGATTCTTCAACACTCTAACTTATGTTCAATGCTCCTAAGGCACATTTTTTTAGACAAATAAAAGAACTAGGATATTGAATAACAATGAAAACATCTAAATTTTGGTTGTTTGAAGGTTTAGAATTTAAACTTGCAACAATCATGATTAAATGTTGGCATTGTCACACTTTGTCTTGACAATAGTGCATACAAAAATCACTTTTATGATATATTTATAAAGACCACAATCTAGGAAAACCAGCTCAACTGTCAATAAAAAGACTATAGCTCTTTAAAAACAGTTTTGATCAAATACAATTTCAAGTAATGAAATTTATTCAAGTGGTGATAGCCTTACTTTTTCAACATAAGGCTCTCGGTTCAGCCACTAGGTGAGGATTGTTTGTATGTGGGTGATAGGTTGGGGGATGCCCAATATTTTAACAATCCACTTTTATAGAGAGAATGGAATTGGCTCATATTGTAGCCATGTCATTGTACATCACTAAGCGTCATATTTGGCAGTCAATGTGTAAACAAAATAAAATAATAGCAAGCCCCCATGAGGTCATAAAGGGAAGGAGGTAGTAATATATGAGTGGTTATTATAAAAATCATGGTAATATATGAGTGGTTATTATAAAAATCATGGTATCACTATGCCCAATAATCCTTAATGTTGATGTAGCAATAGCCATGGTTAATGAGGTCCCTACGGTAAGGTATACCCATCATCTATTATACCATTATTTAAGTGATGTATCTATAGTGGTTTTGACTATTACACAATGGGGAATGTTCTTCCAAGCCCACAATCATGGAAAGATAGAAGGGATGGAATAGATAAACCTTGATTGGATTTGATTTTTTCATAATGTACCCTATCCAAGACCCTACCTTGTTTGCTCGATTTAGGGCTCGCTCGAAAAATCTCGCTTGGGGTTTGGGATTCCTCCATGCATCTAGACTCCGTAACCATCCTCACCACCTCTGGTCCTCCTGATGTGGCCTCTCTAGGTTCATAATCTCCCCTTGGCACTATAATTGGTATCCTATCCGCTATACGTTCATCAGGTCGATCTCATGTAATAGTCGGAGGGATTCTAGTGGTGTAAGTTACGTCAGGTGATGCACTGCCCCTGTGTGTGTTCATAGAAGCCCTAGATCCCATAGGCCCTGTGTTAGAAAATTTTTCATATCCAAAATAATCTTCCACTCTGGTTCTCACTAGACTTACATGCCCAGTTTCTGGTCGCGTGTGAGTAGTCGTGGTTTTCACTTTTTTGGATTTACATAGTATTGATGGAGTGGTCCCCCAAAATATGTATATTGTTCTAACTTCTTATGATCCATAGGAGATTATTTTGCCCATACTTGTCCATTATGACCACCTGAATACGTCTTCCCTCTGTGTAAGTGAATACGTATAGATTTGCGGTCAGTCAGTTCCTTGATGCGGGGTTCATCACATCTATAATAGAGTGTTTGTTCTCCATTATTGAATTTATATGCTCCACGTAAGTGTTGTCTGTATCAAGCCACTCTATCTCATTGGTGCGTCTGAGCACCACATTTTGCTTGTCCATTTTGGGTGGTTCATCTGCTAGCTCTTCATCTACCTTGTCCTTGGTGCCAGTCATCCTCCATTTGTCCACAATAAAGGGGTTCTGAACCATTAAGTACATCATTCCCTCTCTGTCAAAATACCTATTCCCATCACAATCCATATCTGCAAGGTCTCTGAACTCGCTTGGCTTATTTTCCAACTTAACACAGTAGCGGTCCATTCCATCCTTATAGATTCTGGCCTTAAGCATATTTTCAAATTGAAACTTCAAGTACAACAATTTTACATCGGATGTAGGTTGAGAAGGACCGGCCCCCATGGAAGCTATTTCTTGAGGATTCAACTTGTTGGAGTCCTCAGTCATTAGGCTGTATGATCTTTCTAACGAGTTGTCAGAAAATCTTTCCTCTACAATGGGTTCTAAAGGATGCACCGGTCTTTGATTCACGCTACCTTCGGTTGAGTGATTGCTCGCTTGGTCTATGATGTTGGGATTCCTATTCTAGTACAATTTTCCTGATTACAAATTCGTGAAGAATTGGTATTGCAAAATCCAAACTGGGTTACCTCATTAGCTAGCCTGAATTCCCCGTTTTGATCTTACTTGTTGGGTAGTATTCTGTAGCACCTGCAATTTGTCAAAAAATGCTTGATAGCTGTGAGTTTACAATCGTTCTTGTTAGTTCTAGCTTTCAATCAACAAATTTAGCCAGGTTTTTCAACAGCACACAATTTTACTCACAAGATCAATAATTCAAGTCCAATTTCAATTTTGAAAAAGCCATCAGGTTCCTGTGGACTACCTATCTGTGTGATAAAATTCTCCTTTTATTTTGACTCAGAGGAACATGGATCGTGATCCATGTTTGGAAGCCAAATTGACTTTTGTTGGTACCATCAGATTCAGCATGATTAGTAGGTACTATGGCATCAAAATATTTGGAAATGGACCTCTAGATTGGAAACTAGGTCAATTCTAACACTTTGCCATAGTTCTTGACAAGTTTGGGCTTTTGGTGTTGTTTTTTATATCCAAATTCAGTTTTGAAAAGGCCACTAGACTCCCTGTGATGTCCTCTAGCTGTGGTGCAAATTTTGTATCAAATTGTATCAGAGAAACATGGATCGTGATCTATGTACCTCAGTGCCAGAATGTACTCAAACTTGACACACAGCTAGTCCTTGGTCTTTTGATGCTAGCTATATGGTTTTTGAGTGTTTTGGAGTTTTTAGGTCAATCAAAAGTCAGTTTTAAGGTATGTTCCAGTGTTTCCTCCTTTATCTATGTTTTGCCCTTTTGGCCCACTTTTTGACCTTTTTTTTATAAGAGTGATTTGGGAGAAAGTACTTCAAATGTTATCACTTCTCAATCTGCCAATTATAAGCTCAAAATTCCAAAACGGTACATGGATCACGATCCATGTTTGGCAAGATTTTGGAATGATCTTTTGTGAGTTTGTGATAGAGGGTATGGTGATGCTCTTCCCCAAATCTTTCTGGATTTGACCAACTTTTCCCAAGTCAAAAGCAAGATTTTGTGTCTGCTTTGCGGTTTTTTGCAAACAACTCCTTTTTTGGTATTTTGATTAGGTTTTTTCACATTTTTGTTGTGGCTCTTTTTAGAAAATTTATTCCCTTAGTAATCAGGAGTGCACTGGTCAAATTTTTATTACAAATGTCTACCAGGTATATGGATTGCGATCCATGTTGAACAACATCTCATGATTTTTTGTCATGTTGGTTCCTTGCTTCTAGTTGATCCCAATTCTCATCCCTTTTTGAATTTGGACAATTAAAAGTTCAATTTTCCCAATTTTACTCAATTTTCAAGGTTTTGCTATGCTTAATCCAGTTTCTTGATTTAATTGATCTTTTAGCACTCTATTTCTAGCCAAACTCAAGAATCTGATGCCTGAGAGTCTGTTCTAAGCAAAGGAAACAATTTTTTCTCACTTTGCCAGAAAGGTACATGGATCGCAATTCATGTTTGGCAGGCAAACTGGAAAAATTCTGCACAGTCTGTCTCTAGCAAGCTTGTATATCCCCTTTTTGCAAGTTTTCTTGGGTTTGGTTCAGCTTTGAGGCTCTGACTATCAATTTTTCAACTTTTCAGAGTTATGGTCTTCGGCACCAAAATAAGGTTTTGGACAGTTTTTCCCTGATCCTTTTGGCCCAAATTGATGGTGGAAATTGTGACTTAACCTACTCCTATAAACTAAAATAGATGCACACATATAAATGAATTTAACAGTACAGAAACGACAACGAAGGGTGTGGTGAAATAGTCCTTTCCAAGCATGGGAAAATCAAATTACAAAAAACTCTTTTGTACTTCTCTCACAACTTTCTTTGCTCATAAGGAGTAGCACTGGCTAGTCTTGGACTCCAGTCTCTAGTAAGCACCAAACCTATATCTAGATGCTTTACTATCTATGTGTAAACAGAATGGGTGTCAAAAGCCTTGGAGGGGATTTTTTGCACACTGAGTCACTCACCACCTAAGGATCGACTTCCTTGGCAACGACGCTAATGTTAGCGGGTCGCCGCCGACGGACGTCTACAGTATAGCTTTTTGGTACCAACATAATGTCAATATGCAAGGAAGCGACTTGGGATGGGGCAGAGAGACTTAATGAGAGTGTCAATCTTACCAAGGTGAACTTAGAGGGATATTATACTACACCAAAAGCAAATCTACCACTTCCTAGTCAGAAAATCAGTTTATGTCCGATCTCACCGCTCTAGATTATCACACCCTTTCAGCATCCAAACGAATTTGGAATGCAACGAAACTTAAGAAGAGGTATTACAACACCTAAGGGTACAATCCTACCAAGTTTTGCTGCCAGAAAGGTACATAAATCACAATCCATCACAAAAAATGTGCAGAAAACTGAAACAGAACTATACGAAAAGGACCCCCTTAAGCATAGAAAAAATTATCCAAGGTCAAAACATAAAAAAACAACCATTTAAGACCTCAAATCGATGCATTTAGCTCACAAGAAAGACTTCACGAACCATAGTAGAATTGAGCATGATTACACTTAGATTTTAGAGCAAGAGACAAGGAACAACATGTGCTATTCGAAAATGAATTCTGATTACCAGACAAGGAGTAAAGTGGATTACAAATGGTAGCAGCAAGAGGCTCTCACAGTGAATGTTCAATACTCCTCGAAGCTAATGATAACGTTTTAGTCAAAAACTAAGGGTTTTAACTTAAGAGCTAACGGGACTTTCCCGCAGCCATTCGAACACTTACAAGGGGTGTAGACTCAGAGAGGCTAAGAGGGCATGACAAACTATATTACAATTGAGAATCCTCATTAGTTGAAATACGCTGCTTCTTTCAAAAAAATGAGCGAGTACTACAAGGTTTGGTGTACATCCACCATTTACATGTCAGTCTGTTGTGTCCACCAAACAGTACCATTTTTTTAGCTACCTCTTTCAACGCCTGAGAAAAATGTTCAACGCTTGAGAAAAATATCCCCCCTATTCATCCTAATCCACGTCCTTGAGTTCAACATATTGTTCAAAGGCTTAGATGTGTACATCTGGGTCATCTTTCTCTCCTTCTTTGAAAACTAAAAATGAGATTTTCATGTCAATAGAATGTTCTTGGTGATCAGATTTGGTTTTGTGAACTAGCTTTCTATCTTTGGATCGTCTCTTAGCATAATGATCTGTATCAGCTTTTGAGTCATGGTTATCATCAGTCTCAGTCATTGTATTCTCTTCAAGATGCTTTATTGATTTATGCCTTTCTAATTGATGACTTCGCTTACTGCCCTCACTTTCCTCAGTATGTTTCTTACTTCACTGAGATCCATGGGATCGAGTCTGTCTCTCTGCTCTCTCTACATATCTTCTCTTGGAATGGGTTCAATGCTAAGAATCCCTTGATTCATTAGCTATATAGTCTTTACTTGAGTGTTATCCAACATTTCCGTAGAAGCTTGGATCTGTCCAATTTAATGGAGTAAGGTACTCTTAACCATAAGTTCTTGAAAAAGAGACATATCAATTGTACATTGAAAATATTAATTATAGGAAAGTTCAATCGAAGTGGTTGGAGATCAGTTTATGATATGAATTTCCATCACAACTGCCTCTACCCATGGAGACTTTGGAAGGTCTTGATATGCTCAAGTATAGTCCGCACAATATCAACCACTGTCCTATTCTTCCATTCCATAACTCCGTTTTCTAAAGGTGATTAGTATTTGAAAGCTCTCACTTGCTTCCATTGTCTGCACAAAATTGAATGAATGCTTTGAAGATAAATTCCCCACCTTTGTCTAATCAAGTAGTACTCAAATCTTTATTGGTCTCCTTCTCCACAAGAGTGCACCAATTCTTGAAGAGGAAAAATGCCTTGAGCTTGTACTATAGAAACTATAACCAAGTAGCCGCTGAATTGTCCACCAACAACATGAAATACAGAGCTTTGCCAAGGGAAGGAGTCTGCATAGGTCCACAAAGGTTGGTGTGAACCAACTCCAAAGTAGAAATAGCTTGGGCTGTAGAAATCCTTTAAATAACATCTTGATTTTGCTTCAAATGAATGCAAGTAATGCATTTCCCATGCTTACTCCCAACATCTAGTGAGCCTCTAAGCACATATTGACAAAAAGCAAGCGAAAGAGCATCATTGTTTAAATGACCAAGTCTGTAATGCCAAAGACCACCTATAGGTATCCAGATTATTGAAGAAAGAGCATGGAGCCTATAGAGTTCGTTCTCTACCAACCCCCCCTTGACCTCCTTGCCAAAGTCATGATCCCGAATAGACACCTCATCCTTTGTAATCACCTACATTCCTAGCTTGCACACCTCATGCATGGACATACGATAAAATCCTAGCTTCAGAGCATAAAGTACCTTGGAGGTATGCATATCCCCTCTATTGTCAAGAATAAACTCCATAGGTCCCTTGCTATGGAATATGAATTTTGAATTTGTTGCCAATGAAAATAGTACAACAGTGTCCCCGCATACTGGACAAAAGACCCCTTGAATGTGTCATGTGCCATGATGCACCATTATCTAGAATCCAATCATGACCATATCAATCTACAAGAGTCATCGCAACCTTCAATATTCCTAGAGAATCTTCTAAGGGAAAAATCCCCAAATGAAAAAAGGTTGGTGATTGCACCACCATCGTCGAATAAGTCGAAGCATCTCTAACTTACTTTGGACAGTTTCACCAATAATGGCCCTTCTCCCCACGATGATTGCAATGTTGATCCACCTTCACGGCTTCTTTTTCAACATCACTCTTCTTTTCTTTGTTACTGCTTTCCTTCTTACCCTTCTGTTTGTTGTTTTTGTTGTTGTTGGAAGAACCAATCAAGGCTTCCTCATATTGAACCGCTCCTCCTTGTCCAACACCATTGGATAATCTCATCCCAAGAAATAGTATTTAATTGACCACTAGTAATCAACAAAGAATACAAATTGGTATGTTGAGGTAACTGGGCCAAAATTTGGATGGCCATGTCCTTCGATTTGATAAGGTTTTCAATATAAGAGAGATTAATTATGGAAGCTTGACTTTCAAATTAAGCTTCAATTGTAGAAGTATGGCTAGACTATCCACCTATGGAATTGGACAGATGATCTTTATATGGAGACTTGGGATTAGAATGGTCAAAACTCTCTAAAGCACAAACCCTAAAAATGCTAGCTTGATTTTATTCAAAATATTTGTCCAAGATGACAACTCATCTTTGCTCTCATCATACCATTTCCCAACTGATCCAGTATCTTGATATAACAATTTTGATCATCTGGTTTGTTATACTTCAGGCATAAAATAGAAAAAATAAGAAAAGCTCCTCTTCCTTGACTAGTAACGCAAAGAGCAGGATGGGTGAATCGGAAACAAATTCTAGGAAGTTCTTCACAATCTATTTTTTTTGTTGCAAACAATCTCTTCAAGTTCATCTCTTGATCCCTTAGTGTCATCCTAGTCTTTGATCCTTTGATACTAGTTGCATTGCTCTCTAGTAGCATCTTGATCTTCTAATCTAGTATTCCACTATCAATTTGCATCTTCACGAACATCTCTTTGATCTAAACCTTGATATCCTTCATGCATTTGTATATTGGTCTGTCTCCCAAAAGTATTTCTAATTGCAGTCCAATGCTTTAAATATTCATTGTGGATGGTTCTTTCACATGGGGATCATCAATCACATTGTTTCTAGTCAAGAACCATTATGGTACTCTCTCCAGTACCTGAATGCAACTGGCATGTGGAGGCAACTCACAAACGGTTTGGTCATGATATTTAATCATCTATAGATGGTTCCTTCACATGGGGATTGACAATCACATTGTTATTAGTCAGGACCCATTTTGGTACTATTTCTAGTACCTTAATGCAAGTAGAGTGTGGAGACAACTCACAAATAGTTTGGTCATGATATTTAATCATCTGCCATTGCTCCACCAAAGCATGAGTACATTGTTTTGTCATGTAAAAATCTTGAATTTAAGCTGACTTTTAATTCCTCAATCTTTTGTTCAATGTCAGCAGTTCAATGGAATAGTTAGCATTTATGTTAGAATTTGAATCTAAATCTGCAATGATTTGGTTTCCTTCCATTGTCTACACTATCTCCTAAATGGTCATCCCAAAATGATTTCATAGTTCAGTTTTTTTCTAAAACCTACAATGGCAAAGATATGTTGGTAGTCAATACCACAAGATTTGACTATCATGTTCTCTAATAATTTGATTGTATCCATCTACCAACTGCAATTTCATTTTTGATTGCCTTATTGTAGGTCTCTCCAAGCTTTCCAAATGGCTTTGGTAGTTATGGCAATGCCAACCGAGTGCCAGCCCCACTTTAAAATACTGCCATGGTTTTGACCTTGCTAAATTCTATAGGAAGTGTTGTATCCCCTTCATTTTCTTTGCAATAGTCTCATACCTTGTTCATCATAACAAATTTGACAAGTTTATCTTGAGATTCTTCTTGTTTCAACTCTTTGGTTGTGTTCATTTTCAAGCTAGACATTTCCACTTTTTATAATGTTTTTTGCAAATCTCCCCAC
Organism: Adiantum capillus-veneris; assembly: GCF_014529385.1. Taxonomy (NCBI): domain Eukaryota; kingdom Viridiplantae; phylum Streptophyta; class Polypodiopsida; order Polypodiales; family Pteridaceae; genus Adiantum; species Adiantum capillus-veneris. The sequence goes on along the minus strand of NC_140932.1, from coordinate 67,103,507 downwards.
ATGTATGGTTTGATTTTCAATAATTCACCTAAAGTGAGGGCATGTGGGATGTGGTCATTGATCCAAAAAATCAACATAAAATAGATTTTTCTACGAAATTGGGCATATTTTATATAGAGTCGTGCCTTTTGGCTTGACCAATGCTCCATCTAGTTTTCAAAGGCTAATGAGTCATGAGGAATATCTGTGCAACTTCTTAAGAGTTTATACAGATGAATTAATTGTGCACTCATCAAAATATATTAGAGCCTTTTGAACACCTCAAGAAGGTCTTTGAGACTTGCATACTGTGGAGCCAAAACACCCTTCATAGCTTGTTGAAGGACCACTTGGTTGGACACTTGGAGTCGTACTTCATTGTGCATTGACCACTTTCTCCAATGTATTGAGACTAGTGCTAATATAGGGACTGTCCAAACCTTCAATGAAGGACTCACACGCCACCAATGTTGTAGGCACATTTGTCACATTAAGCTACGAACTTTCATATCTTAGCCACTTATGCGTAAATGGATTAACAATTCTACTTCATGTTATTTAGGGTGTTCAAAATGTGAGCATTGGTTGGCTACATGTGGAAGGTGTTGAGAAAAATCATCTTGAGATTCTCCTATGTATTAACCACATATACTTTGTTGCCCATGCTTGTGATGCATCGAACATAGTTGTGAAAGTACAAAGCTACTCTACCAACTATCATTGTAAATACGTTTGCAAGGAGGTTGTTGTGAGACTGCAGGGTAGATAGACATTCGATTAACCTCCCACACATCCTATATATAGGCCCTTGGCCCTCCTCTATATATAGACCCCTTTACTGCATGTGTGTCCGACACGTTGCCAGGGGCCGTGCCCGCCTAGTCCTACCCTTGGCATGACATTACTCTCCCCTTGGAGAAGCATTTTCGTCCTCGAAAACACAAGTGGTATCTTCATAAGAACACTAATGTTTTCCACCGTGGCATCCCTCATGGATCCAATGGTTCGTTGGATAGTAACTCGGTTCAGTGGGAGGTTCAATGAAATCAATCTTGATTTTTCCACATTGTTGTCCCTGTGCAACCGTCTTGATTGACCGACCCATAACCAACATAGAGTGGAACTCCATTTAGAACTCACTTGAGTATGCTAAACAAGTTATCACAACTAAAAGGTGTGTTTAAATGCATACCTAGGTTTCAAACTTTCTGAAGATATTGGAACGTGCAATAAGATCTCTTCTCAACCTTCCATGAAAGTAACATGCTGATATACTTATCAACACCAACCAAGTCCTTGACTTGCTGTTGTTTCTTGTCAGTAACCAACCTCAGCCAAACTGATGATCAAGGTTGATAACTTGAGAGTAATAGGCAAGGACTAAAACTGGTCGCAACATGCCTTTCATCATGCGAAACAAACTCCCAACCAGAAAGGTAACCGATCCGGTTGTGTCGCTTCTTGCTAACGTATGCACTTAGTATTTCCTTTAGCGTGGTTAACTAACGTTGTGAGCGGGATGGAAAAACACAGAACGCCTCTATAACACCCAACACACACTCGTGGGAAGATACACACACACACACTATGGGGCACCACTCGGCTTACACAACCCACCTGGCCGAGACAGGGAACACACCTATGGAGCGAGGGGAGAGAGACTATCCACTTGTCCACTCCCCACAGAGACACACACACACACACCCAAAATACTCAGCTCAAAAGAGGATAATTTCTGATGTTTAGATACAATTAATCTTGGGCCAACACAAATGGAGCAAACAACTCACACAGTATGGGTAAAATAAGCCAAATACAATCACAAACTGAAGCAGAAGCTTCGTTCATAAGAGAAACTTACATAGCCAAAACAGCAAAAGAATAGTGAGGAATTTGGCAAAATGGAAAGCGCCATCGCGTCCGGAATGGCCCAAAACCCCAGTCTACAATGTCAAAGTGCTCAAATCCGACCTTGGATGAGCAGTTTCCGGCCAAAACAAGCTCCAAAAACCCCAAAAACACACCTGCAGCTGTTCCTCCTCTCTTCTCCATGTTTTTTCTGGTCTTCTCTCTTGTTTTTCAGTTTCCACACTTAGCTTTATTACTTGTTCACCCTTGGCCTTTTAGATGACCTCAAACGGACCCCGAACATGCCAAAAACTGACCTCGCAGTGTATAGTTGTCACCTTTCTACATCATCCGCACACCTTGCACTCAACCTTTTCCAATAATGCATCCCGCCACCTTGTGAAGTGGCCCCAAAAGATGTTCCTCATGATGAAATCTCTGCATAATTATCACAAGAAAACATCCATGTTGTGTTCGTACTTATCCACGTGCAAATATGTTGTGTCCGTACTTATCCATGTGCAAATATTGACCCCGTTCGGCCTCCTGACGCCACTAGATGCCATCTGACGCACCTGCTTACCTCATTTCGTCGGCTTGCGGATAGATTCCTTGAGAAGTTTTACGCGCTATCAACTACTCATTATTGTAGAAAAAACACACTGATACTAGTAACGATGAAAATCGATGCACTATGTACATGCTGTCCTACCTGTACACATGTGGGCCCCACGTAACCACCTGGCTATGGAAAATGGGCAATTCTTTATTTGATGCACCATGCATGTGTATGTACATATGCGCAATACCTTGCTCCAAAAAACTCCTGACATAATTTGCCCATCCCCTAGCCTGCTAGATCATTCATGATAAGCAGCAACAAAAAGTGATATGAGACTCGCATCGTCACAAGTCTCCTCATCCTTCACCAACACTGCTTGATCCACAGACAGCTCATCTTGCTTGACCATCATTAACCTGGCATGATACAATTTAAGACGCAATCCATTTACCCTTGACTTATGTAGAACCCCATCTAGGTTAGCCAACTGATATGTACCATTCGAAAAACACTCCACTACCTTGAAAGGGCCTTCCCACTTAATTTGAAACTTCTTTTGGAAGGTGTTGTCGAGCTTACTGTTATAGAGAAAAACCAAGTCATGCTTCTTGATACCCTTACTTTTGAACTTTTCATTTATCTTTGCCAAAGCCCTATCCTGCATTTGCCCATAATGTTCTAATGCACTCATCCTATCCAGCTGAACCTCTTGTAACTGTAAGAGCCTCTCTTTGAATGCATCACTAGGCAGCCCAAGCAACTTTTCTAACATCTTGACTGCAGGCAACTCTACCTCCACAGGCAATAGTGCTTCCTTTCCATACACCAAATGAAATGGAGTAAACCCTGTACCTGTCTTCACCGAAGTACGGTAAGCCCATAATGCACTAGGCAATTCCAAATCCCAATTCTTTCCTTGGTGCTCTGTCACTTTCGAAAGAATTTGCACCAACTCACCATTGAATCTTTCATTTAAGCCATTACACTGCGGATAATAAGGAGTGGTATGCTAGTGCCTAATCTTCATCTTTGCGCATAAAAAGTCTAGCAGTTTAGCTCTAAATCCTGGCCCCTTATCTGAAAGTAGCTCCAATGGCACCCCAAACTTGCAACATATTTCATCATACACAAATTTTGCCACATCCTTTACAGTGATCTGTTTTACTGCTATAGCCTCTGCCCATCTAGAGAGATAGTCCACTGCAGTCAAAATATAGCTTTTGCCCCTACTTGTGATAGGCAATGGGCCTATTGCATCAATCCCCCACTTTTCAAACACATCAAATGCCATAATGGTTTTTCTTAACTCTGGCTTGAACACTCTCTTCCCAAATTCTTGACACCTATTGCAAGACCTACACCAATGGTGAACATCCTTGTGCAAACTAGGCCAGACATACCCTTCTTGCAAGATCTTATGCAAAGTGATCTTTAGAGCAAAATGGCCACCACATGCGCCTTCATGATTCTCTTCCAGCACTCTATAAATCTCCTCCCACCAAGGTACACGTCTCAACACGAGATCAGCCCCTTTCATGTATAAGACAGCGTGGCAGCGCACAGAGGGCACAGGCAGAAGAGAGGAGCTCGCACTGGGCTGGGGAGTCCTCGGCTGTGCACGGGCAAGAAGACGAAGTTACTCAGCTCACCAAGGCGGACCGATTTGGCCCTGGCCTCGCCAATTTTGGTGCTGGTAGGAAAATTCGCTGCCACTTCAGCAGGAGGGGGTTTTTACGCCTCCCTTACAATGACGGCGCCGTCGTTGCTAAGGGAGGGAGAGATTTATTAATAGCTCTCTTTTGCATGACGGTCTTGAGAGGAAGCAAAGCAAAGAGGAGTAACAAGAGCAGGAAGAGACAAGGGTTGGGAAGCTTTAGATCGAGAGGGGAAGACGAAGCTCCGAGCAAGCAAGCTCGATCTCTCTCACTCTCGTCCTCGGCAAGTGAAGCTCGAAGAAGGCGAGGATGAGAAGGGAGGGAGAAGTCCGGCATAGTAAGGAGAAGGGCACAAAGAAGTGGAGTTGAGGGCTCTCTCCCGCACTCTTTCTTGTCCTCCGACACAAGGTTAAAGCCACTCTCTCTATTTGCCATGGCGACAAAAACGAAGCAAGGGTATGAAGCATTAAGGAGGAGCAAGGCTTGGCGAGGAGCTTGGTAAGATAAGGTGAGAAAGAAAAGAAGGGGATCCGGGAGCTTGAAGGAGAGAAGAAGGAAGCATAAAGCACTCTTTCTCTCGCTCTTGTCCATGGCTAGCAGAGCAGAGGGCAAGAGAGACGACGAGAGACGACTCTTTGATGGATAGGATCCAGAGGGCTACCTAGAGTGCTATGAGCTGGAGACGAAGGTAAGAGGGATACCAGAAGAATTGATGATCGAATCTTTTGAGCAGTTAGTGAGTTGAGATGTGAAGAAGCAGATTCAACAAGTTACCAAATCTTGCAACAACAACTGGGAGTATTTCAAAGAAGCTATTGTACAGGTAAGATATGAGCAGTATGAATGCTATCAAGAACAGAGTGCAAGTCTACCGGACTACGCAGATATCCGAGGACAAGTACGATCAAAGTTAGAAGTTGTGATTGATGAGTTTATTGTACAGGATGCTACCTTCTTACATGCTAATGATGAAGACATAGTCAAAGCTGTGTATGCAAAGTTGGGTTTTGTAGATGTTGTGCATAAAGTAGAAGTCCTTGAGTGTGAGTCTCTACAGTCTCAAACTACGCAGGGTGAATTTTTCAAAGAACATGTACCTGTAGTATAGGAAGAAAACACTACAACACTAAATGAAGATATCGACACCTATATATCGACGGCCATGCTTTTCCATGCGTATATCGAAAACATTAGCAAGCGTCGCTATACACGTCGCAGTGTGCGTCGATATATGCGTGGAAAGGCTTTTATTTGCCACACGTATAGCGATGCGTATATCGACGCGTATAGCGACGTAAAAAAATTTGGGGGAAAAAAGAGAAACCCACGCGCAGGGGCCATCTTCGCTTACTCGGGTCTTGGCCGAAACTTGCTGTGCAGGTATTATGTCCATCTCCACCCTCCCCAACCCCTCTCTCTCTCTCTCTCTCTCTCTCTACCTCTACATCGTGTGTGTATGTGTGTGTGTGTGTGTGTAGGAAAGAGAAAGAGAGAGAGAGAGAGAGAGAGAGAGAGAGAGAGAGAGAGAGAGAGAGAGAGAGAGAGAGAGAGAGCGGTGTGTGTGTGTAGAGGAAAGAGAGAGAGAGAGAGGTGTGTGTATGTGTGTGTGTAGGAAATAGAGAGAGAGAGAGAGCGGTGTGTGTGTGTGTAGGAAAGAGATAGAGAGAGAGAGAGGTGTGTGTGTGTGTAGGAAAGAGAGAGAGAGAGAGAGAGAGAGAGAGAGAGAGAGAGAGAGAGAGAGAGAGAGAGAGAGAGCATTAATGTATGCTTAGGAAATTAAAATTAAAGAGAGAAATGAAATGAAATGTTATATTAACGTCTTCGAAAGGCCAAAGTGACCTATGAGACATGAGACAAGAAAGTTACAATGTAATGGATCTGATACAAAGTTAGAGTAAGAAGATGAAAAAATAAAATATTATGGAATCCTAAACTACTGAGTGTGGACTAAACGGCTAAACGAGCTAGTTGGGATAGGTAGATCTCCTCCATGGTCAGTACGTACTCTGAGCGGGCGTTGTGCATGTCGAGCCAAAGTGACCTAGCTAGATCCTGTGATGCAGCCTCTGTCGATGTTGTGTAGTCCTCCGTAGTCGTGGGCGTCTAGATCTCCCTAGATCAGTCGCTCGTTTGATCATTAGAGAGATAGGGAAGTAGAGAGCGAGAGAGAGAGAGAGGTAAGTAGACAGAGAGAGAGAGAGAGAGAAAGAGAGAGAGAGAGAGAGAGAGAGAGAGAGAGAGAGAGAGAGAGAGAGAGAGAGATAGGAAATAGAGAGATAGAGAAAGAGAGTTATATATATATATGTGATAGAGTGCGCTCAACAACTGGAAGGCAAGGACGAAAGCATCATGCCGCTCACGCAGGATCTCAGAGAAAAAAATACTGTCTTGGGTCCTCGGTTAAGACTCGAACGACGCTTACGAGATATTGAACAACTGAAGGTTGGTTCTGGGGGTTTGAAGAAGAGGGTTAAAGCAATCAAGTAAGATTATCATTCAAACAGGTTTAATTCATCTTTACATTTATAGTTTTATATCTTACTTTTTATATTTATGCTTAGATCGCTGTTACATCCTCAATCAAATATTGACAACAACACACCAACTTCTTCAATTCCTTATGGTCTCATACTAAAACGCAAAGATGTCGCCGGACTTTTGGACGATAAGCGCTACTGCAAGATTGTTGCTAAGCAACTTGACACTCTTTTGAAACAGAATCAACTCCAAACACGTGATATTCAGTCAATTCTAGATGAAGCCGGAATATCCAACAAAGGTTATTCTGCAATTTTTAGGTATGTCTGGTGTTTGAATCAATTGTCTTCACTTGTCAAATCAAATGTCCGCAATTTTTAGGTATATTGGATATGTGTAGCATTTGAAAACTTGGAAATAGTCCATTTACTTAATTTTCTGTTTACAGAACTATGCAGCAACAAAGTAAGAACTTCAATCTCAAGCACACGTTGCTGCCAAATCCTTTCTCCATTCGAAAGACAAGACTGGAGGTCAACCAGGAAGTGCTTCGGACATTGGACACTCCTTTTCACATTGAAGCAATGTATAGATCGCCATCAATAGAGGAAGTGGTCTATGACAAATACAATAATATATTTTATGATTTAGTACCTTTGCAGACATATATTGTTCAATTGTTCGAGGTTTCTCAAGAGGAATGCAATGGAGTCTTGAAGTTTGTACTTAAACTGGATGAGTGCGAGCTAGTGAAAGAGACAAAGGTTGAGCGTGTCACAATAACACTTATGAATAGAGCATTAGATAAAAGCATTGCTTCAGAAGAACCTAGAAACTTTAGTGTGCAATCCGAAAACAATATTTTCTTATTAGCCACATTCAAGGTTTGATATCAACAAGTTTTTGCTTTAAAAAATGGTTAGACATGTTTCATTTGATTGGTTTGGTTTTCCCATTTTAGGTGCCTGCAGAGAATTTCGATATTCTTAACTGGGTTTTCCATCAAACAAGTATTCCTGAAGTCATAAGCCAACAGAGAAATGGAAAGACACTCGATGTATTAGGCATGGGTTCATACACAGTAGAGTGGCATATGGCTGGAGATCTCAAAACCCTAAAGTGTATGTACAACATCTCAAAAGGAGCAACAAGTAAAAGCCCTTGTTTTTATTACATGGGAGGAGTCATTGGTCTTGACAAAATAAATTGGAGGAGAGCACCGGACAGGCACTTGCAGGACCTTAACTTCCGCCCAGTGTTGGATGTTACACTATCCAGAGTACATATTTTCACGATGCATGCACTCTGCAGAATCATTGAGAAACTTATGTTTCTGTACATTTGTTTTTCTTGGACCACTCGGCCAGCATCAGCAAAACAAAGGGCTATATTATCATTGGAAACAGTTTTCTCAGATATGGGCTTGCATGGAGGACATGTGAAAATAGAGCAAGACGAGAAGAGGTCTAAGAATGGTCGAGATGTGCCAAAGAAGTTGTCTATTGGCAGTGTGAAAGCCCGTCACTTCTTGTCGATGCCAACAAGTGGCAGAAAACGCAAAAGCCAAAGTGCTCAGGAAAGGTTGACATTGAGATACAACCGGTGGAGAAACCTGCACAATGCAGTGGTTGACCACGCAGACAATGGTGCAGCAAGGACTCGCAAAGCGAACGTGTGGAAAATTTTGGATTCCATATTCAAGTTTTGTGAGCTCAATACTTGGAGAGATACTGACTATACATTGTTTCAAGACACTCTGGAGACCTTCCACAGGTCTTTCATAGCTGCATGGACATATCAACACATAACTCATTACATGGTATATTACTTTATTTGATAAAATCGTGTTTATATATTTACATATAAACAATAGGCTGGTTTTTTTTTTGCAGCATATCATATGCACCACATGCCTTGCTTTGCTAGGCAGTATGATAGCTTGGCTATATGGTCTACACAAGGTATGGAGAAAACTCACCACCAACCCGTACTGGCTAGCTATTTCAGCCACACTCGTCACGGAGGTGGTGCAAACAAAGCCAACAGTTTGGAGGAACTACATCAATGGACTTATAGAAAACTTATGCATAGAACACACCGAAAGGAATGTGTCAAAGACAGTCAGATTGGCCAAGCAATGAGATTAGCAAGCAAACGACAAAAGAAGGAAATATGGGAGGCATCTTCTGCGGCATTGCGACATGCAGAGTGGCGACTTCAAAAAGAACGCATTGGAAAAACTTGGACAACTCCGACCCAAGTTGTTTGAGACTTCCTAAAGATAGCGCATTGTAACACAATATAATTTTTTGTGCCAAGAGAAGACAACCAATCACAAAAGTGAGAAACATAATGTACTCATTGTTTTGATAGAAAATGTACTATTTTTTGGCATCGACAATATACATTGGAGCTTCTCTATTCTTCATCTTCGTCAAGAAAAGTTACAAAATATTCTGGCCTTTTTGCTTGCTGTGTGTCTTCTTCTTGCCTTGGTCTTTTGCAACCTAATCCTGCAGGTTCGTTTGTCGACAGTACATTTGTCTCCACCTCCATAGCCACAAGAGACATTTCTTCAGTAGTTAGGCAGATGCGCAATTGGTTGTTTATTGCGAAACATAGCATGCTTGTCATACTCTAGTAATTGCGCAGGGTCAGTGATTCCGCATGCCAAACCATATGCTGCTTGGGTCAAAAAATAGCGACTACGCAAACCATACATTCCTGGCCCTTGGCCAAACATATACAATGCGGCCTTTTTTTCTAAAAGCATTATTTTATCTGCGTTCCACCTGATGACAGCCCCTCCTAAATATCTTGAAAGTGTCTTCAACGTCATCAAGGGTAGCTCCGCGTTGTCATTGGAGAAGGACGAATGGAAGACCAAAAAACTCGGATACTTAAGATTCTTTAAGTATTGGCCGAGAGAGGAATTATTTCCTAAATCTCCCATGCCTCGTCCACGAGGGCGAGGAATGAAGGTATCATCATAGACCACCAACTGCAAAAAGTTAAAGTTATGAAATGAGATAAGTAGAAACCAAAAAGGTAAGGCAAATAAAAAAAGATTACCTTCTGGTTTTCATCTTCCTCAAGTAAGTCCTCATTCCATAGGTTGATGCCGCCCTGACCTCCAGTGGGCGCATTGGAGGTTGAGGCCAAAGATGATGAAGAAGTGCTTGCCTTACCCATTTCTTCAATCCCTAGCTTTTTTTGCACTTCCATGAACTCCTTTTATGTTGGAAGCGTGCGCTCATACCTAACAACATCATTGTAAATCATCACAAGTGCACTTGTGGGATCAATGAACTCATCGTCATTTGCATGGACATCTATAATAGAATACTTGTCGTGCTCAAGGTCAATGACAGCATCATCCTGTTGACCGCTGGGTCAACAACACGACATAACTCAAGTTTCGTACCAAAGTCTTATCTTTTGCGAGTTATGAAATGCTGCGGATTATGGCTATAAATGTCATTTGTAATGAGTAGTTATTCTAGTTTCACAAGCCGGGGTGCAATGGAACTTCCAGATTGTAAATACAAATCCATTTGACCCTTTCAACCCCATTTTTGGTTAAAGCCTTAGTATATAAGGTACCTAGGTCATTTTGTAAGAAGAATTTTTATCATAATCAAAACTTAGCGCTGCCGTGTACTGTGTGTGAGAGAGAAAGAGAGTGAGCGTGAGCTTCATCCTCTCGCTATGCCCGGCTCGCTCAACACATTGGAGATCCGACTGCACCATTGTTGTAGGCTCGAGGAGAGCTACGCGACCACGCCAAGCATTCCACGCGAGACGAAGCGCATATGCTGATGCATCTACGAGCTATTTGTGGCCGTAAGTGTATCAAACGATGTCTGTTTTCTGCGTGCTAGTAGTCTATAGAATCGTGGCGACATAAGCTACGCATAGGTACTCATAAATTTCAGTTTCGAGAACTTTCAAAATTCAGCTCTGTCATCCTACGCGTTTTCCGCAGATGGGTTTAGAGTGAGGGTTTTGAGTGTAGAAGCTTAGGGACAGGTGTATCCTAGTGAGGGGATGGTGTTCCTTATGTTTCGTACGAATCTAGCATGATTAGGCGAGTTACCTTTAGTATGTGTGTATGTGGCTAGGTGGTGTAGTTGAGAGCAGTGAGGTTCTTGATTGTGGTTTAGTTGGCCTTCCAGAGTGTTGGATGTGTAGGATGGTCTCAGCCTGACATGTTAAAGAGATTTCCTCCGTGTGCCTATCGTGTCATCTGTGTCCTCGATTGACATTATGTTGATCTAGGTAGTGTTTGCATGCACTTCATGGGTGTGTGAGTCTCTCCCGTCCAACATTCGCGCCGCTGCCGGCGACACAAGGACCTAAGTAGGTTTCCTACTAACACTCGTGTGATGGTTGCTTGATTTAGTTTCGGCTAAAGAAAGCATTTTTCTTAAGTGGATCTGGAAGAGGATATTCCGCGATCAAGTGGATAGCCAGGAAGCGTGTGTCTTGCCGAGGGTCTGCGACTAGATAGGTTTAGTTAGGATCTGTGGATTAGAGTAGTTGTTGGTGGTCGAGTGATTTGTGAGGTGATAAAAGCGTTTACTAGTCCGTGTGTGGCAGTGAAGCGTTTTTCTACTCATAGATGCAAAACCCCATATGATTTGTAGGAGTAGCTTTAGGTAAGTGATCCAATTCTGATCTAGATCTATTCATCACTGAATTATTTGCTAAAGTGCTTGATTGCATTTGAAATCACGGAAAAGTGTGCTTTTAAGGGTAAAAATGCATTAAACAAGCTTTTGTGGATATTTTTGTATAACTGACTGATGTTGTGCATATAAAAGAGCATTTGCAAGAGTTCTATGAAGAAAACCTGCAATTCTGTAAACATAGACATCCTACACGTAGGATGTCTCAAGGGGGTTCTGGAGACCAAATTTGAAAATTCTTACTGCACCAGTGGATTCAGAGGGTAGGCTTTACCCTATTTTCATATTGACTTGGGTGTTTTTCCCTATTTTTGTTGACCAAAAGCCAAAAGGCGGAGCCAGAAAACGTAAAATTTCAGAAAAGGCTTAAATTGAGTGATTTTTGCATCTTTTTGCAATTGTGAAGCATACTTGCACTTGTTGAGAGCATAAGGAAGCATCAGGGACACTTCAGTCTCAAAAAAATCAGCAATAGACATCCTACGTGTAGGATGTCGACAGGGTGATCTGGTGGAAATTTTGGAAATCTGAGGTTACCAGTGTGTTCAGAAGGTAGATTTTACCCTAATTTCACCTGGAAAGTGGAAATTTGACCAAATTTTGACAGATCAGAGCCAAAAGACGAGAACTGCCAGACATCCTACCCAAATTGTGCCCAAGGCATAATTTTTGAGACCAAACCATAGAGTGACTTCATGTGCATGTTATACATGATGTTTTGAGTGTATGTGATAAATTTCATCTCATTTGGGTCAGTGAAAGGAAGATTGAACAAACTTTAGCATTTTTGACTGAAAAAGGCAAGAACATCTAGTTTTGGGGTCTTTTGACATCCAAACCAAAATCTAAGCATACCACTGGGTTACTGACATCAAGGGGAAGATTTGGGTTAAGTCTGGGGTCAAACAGGCCAAAAAGACATCCTACGCGTAGGATGTCTTCTGTGTGATTTTGGACTCCAAACAAAATTCTGAGCATACCACAGTGATCAGCACCTTAAGGAGAGTCTGTGGTTCAAATTTGGGGGTTTTCTGAGCAGTTAGACATCCTACGCGTAGGATGTCTAAGGCATGATTTAGAGGCCAAATTCAAACTTTGGACAAAGCAGGGTGTTGTATAGCCTTAGGCAAGCCTCCTAGTCAAATTTGGTCCAATTTGGAGTTGATTTGACTTGGGAATTCATCAGAACAGACATCAAGATTTTGGAACAGATTCTTGATCATTTGACCAACCTATAGGTGTCAGAATCAAAAAGTAAAAAATAGATGTGAGTTAAGCACATCAAGGGGAAGCTACAGTGCAAGTTTGAGCTGAAACAGAGCAAAAAGACATCCTACGCGTAGGATGTCTCCAGCTTGATTTAGGACTCCAAACCAACCTATGAGCACACCACTGTGATCAGCACATCAAGGAGAATCTGGGGTGAAAATTTCAAGTCATTCTGGCGGCAAAAAGACATCCTACGCGTAGGATGTCTCAAGGCCATTTTTAAATCCAAATGAGATTTTGAGCATACCATTGTGTTGCTGGACGGAAGGGGAGTCTCTGGACCAAATTTTGTTAAATTCTGAGCATATAGACATCCTACGCGTAGGATGTCTCCAAGCCATTTTTAGGGTCCAACTGTAATTTTGACCATACAGAAGTGTTCAGTGTCACAGAGATCCCAAATCTTCTTTTAAGATTGAATTTTGACTCATTTTGACCAGTTTAAACTGCATTTCACTGTCTTGGCCATAACTTTCACAAATGGTATCAGATTGGAAAAGTTTTTATATCAAAACGTAGCCTGAGAGCGGCTCTACAGATCTTAGAGCAAAACTTGAACTAAACGCATGCCAACGGCAACCATTTAGTTCAACTTTGAAAAAAACGTCGTTTGAGGCCTCAAAATTCATCCTCAAGTTAGGGGGTGTCTGAAAGCGACAATTTGCGAGAATTGTGACGAAATGGTTGCGGTTTTGGACATAGTTTCGACTTTTCCCTAACCAAAGCACTTGATCACAGTGGACTAAGTCTACTTGAACCAAGCAAAAGCTCTTAAGCCTAGAAATCATGTCTACCCTAGATTCAAACGCAGCTTACACAAGCTTGGAGATCCCGACGATAGAGGAATATCCTCCCACAATGGATCTTCCAAACTTGCAATTGATAAAGACCCATCTTGTTGAGAGAGTTTGGATGATTGGTCATGAGAGTGAAGGACTATACATTGACGACAATGAGGTCAATCTTTATAGGTGCTCAGATCCATACCTAGAAGAGATAACGGATTACAAGCTCTTATATGTCTACACATACGGAGTCAACTGTCAATGGAGATCTATAGTTGTCGACAAGTATGGACGAGAATACAGAGTTGTAGAAAGGACAAATCCACACACTGTACTAGAAAGAGGTGGATATTTGGTCAATGAAGGACCACAAATGCCTCCACCAAACACGAGAATTCCTATAGGAGTTCCAAGAAGAGAGCCACCAGGATTCCCTTCAAGTGCGATAACGAGAGAAGGATATATTGGGAGAGTCTCTGGTTAGACTTGTAGACAATCAACAAGTTAGACCATCCCAAGTCCACAAATGGGTAAATAGAAAATACTCCGGAGATAAAGATCCGAGAGATCACGTAACGGCTTTTAGAAGAGTGATTAGAGGAGAGGAAGTTTCAGATTTTGTGACACAGTTTGCGGGATTTGGATTGACTCTAGAAGATGATGCAGCTACATGGTTTGACTTGGTGGAAAAATGGGATTTTGAGACCCTAGATAAGCTGTTTGAGGAGTTTATTGAAGAATTCTCGCCAAAAGGCATTGCTCACAACACGGTGTCACAAATCCATAGATTCAAACAGAAAGAGGATGAATCAGTACGCAAAGCATCATTACGGCTCAAGAGATATGTTAAGCTCTGTCCGAGAGCGGAATTACCTAGGCAAGCACGATTGATGCTGATCTTTATCCAGGGAATGAGATATGCGGGCCTTCAGAAGGATCTGCATATGATAAGGAGTATGACACTAAACGAGTTGATCAAAGAAGCTCTTTATCTAGAGGATAACTATGAGGCATACAAAGAAAAGGATTTAAAGGGTCAAGGAGATGACACATCCTCTCAGCACAGTGTTTCACAGATAAGTGAGTCCATTGCCAAGCCAACGGCACCTATTGATCAAGAAAAGCTTATCGATGACTTGGTCAAGAGGTTGATTCCTATTGTAAGGTCTGATTCGCGAGAGCCAAAGTGGTGTGAAATTGAGAGAAAATGGACGAACCATATGGAGGAAGAGTGCTATTATAGCATGGAAAATGCTAGGGAGAGGTATGTACAACCTGTTCCAGAAGCACCTACTCCACCTAGATACATTGTCCTAGAATGCCGGTAGACATGAGATACATGCCAATGATGGAAGCATCAAATAAACCAACGCCAGTACCAGCTACAATGTGGTATAGCAAGCAAAGAGAGTACTACCCTTCAGAGAAACAAAATGTGAGAGAAACACAGGGAGTGGTGAGGCCGGTACAACCTCCACCTCCTGGGTTTCAATCAAGAGAAAGAAGGTATGAAATGGACGAAAGGACATTGCGATTCATAGCAAATAGCGGCTTATTTAGGTCAAAGCTTGCTTATAGCCAAGAGGAAATGCTAAAAGAATCTGCTCAACCAGAGACAGATTGTCACAAAAGTCGTGACAACCACTTGGTCAAACAACGTCCTTGTACGGAGATCACTGAAGTAAATGCCTATTGTCTTGAGTGTGGCATCACTCACTTAATCCCCAATTGCCCGAAAAACCCGAACAATATCAGGAAGATCAGGACAAATGTATCAGGGATTGTTCAACTCCCTAGTAGCTCAAAAAATGAAAATTTTGTACCAGTTCAAGTGGTTACAAGAGCACAAGCCCAAAAGAAAGCTGATGAGAATCCAGAGACAAAGAACACGGAAGGTGACATGAGTCCAAAGACAGATAATGGACCAAAGACAGACGCACCTAGTCAAAAAACCAAGAGCAAACGAAATAGTTGGAAACCTAGAAAGACTAGGATGAAAGCACGCAGTGAACGAGAGCAAAAATCCCTAGTTGAGAAGCTTACCGAAGCTCAGGAGAAGAT
Organism: Adiantum capillus-veneris; assembly: GCF_014529385.1. Taxonomy (NCBI): domain Eukaryota; kingdom Viridiplantae; phylum Streptophyta; class Polypodiopsida; order Polypodiales; family Pteridaceae; genus Adiantum; species Adiantum capillus-veneris. The sequence continues at coordinate 67,088,182 of NC_140932.1, read as the reverse complement.
AAAACAACATGAGGAAAAGGAGGAATCTTCTTTTACACAGATGGTTACACCTCTAGAAGAACCATCTACGGATGAGAAACCGAGAAGTGCTAGTTCAGGAGGATCTGTGTTGGCAGGGAAGGTTAATGAGACATTAGATGCCCTCTTGAAAGCCTATGATGCGAGGCTCAAAAACAACCAAACCCAAGAACACAGGTGGATGACATATCCCTATGCGGAACTAGAAAAGCAGAGGTTTGAAACCTGCAAGAAAATGATTCAAACAGCCCAAGCTTTACTAGAACCACCAGTTGCAAAACCTGAGGATGTGATCCGTGTCATGCCTACACAAGTAATCCCACCAAACCAGGAACTAAAAGAGCCAGATTCTAGTCATGAGCACAGACCAAACCTCAAAGACCTAGCATTAGAACCAAGGATAGTACTGAATACCACGGATAACTCTTCCAAGGGATTTCACCAAGCTATACCTGAGGATTGTAAAGAGATAGATGGTCTTGACGAATTGTGGAAACAAGTCAGAGAGGCCAATGAAGCTGATGACCAAAGAAGACGAGTAGACAAGACTAGTGATGAACGAGAAGTGTTTCTACCACCAATAGAGGAATTTGAGACTGGATCTCAAATGAATCTAGACATGCGATCATATTGGGGCGACAAAGGTCTGTACAAGCTATGGATAGTCAACCCCATTCTCTAAGAACACTACCGTCCTACATGGGAGAGTACGAGACCAAGTCAGATGTGGTTGCAGTCCCATAACAGAGACTGACTCCCAACAAGGCCATCGATTCAAAGGGGCTAGTAGATATTCTATCTACCCAAGTCACCTGTACAATAATGTTAGCCGAGTTGCTCAGAATAAGACCAAACATGTGGGCTAATATGGGTAAATGTCTAGAGAAATTTGGTGTAAAAACCCCAATGACTCAAATCGAGGAAGGCATCAAAGAGCTTGAAATGCCTCAACTAAATACTAGGCCAGTGCCATTAAACAAGGTAGGCGAGTATTACGAGGGAGAAGATGGAAACAACACCCTTCCTTTGGAATTCAATGGTGTAAAAACCATGGCAATCCTTGAAAATGGAGCTGGTGTGGCCATTGCAACCAAAGAGGTTTGGAAAAAATGGGGAAAACCTGCCTTGATATCCACACGAATGACCCTGCAGCTTGCAGAAGGACACAAGGAAAAGCCCCTAGGACTGCTAGAGAAAGTACTTGTTACTTCTTGTGGCATTGAATATGAACACACTTTTGCTGTTGTTGACTTTGGCAAGAAGAACAACTATGACATCATTCTGGGAAGACCATTCATGCGACAATTGAAAATGGTCCAAGATTGGGGTTATGACCATATATACCTGAGACATATGGAAACCATAACAAAGGTAAACTTGAGGGACCATAGCTATAGGGATGTGACAAGAACACCGGTTGAGGAGTTTGATTCCGCCATAGTTGCAAGATCAGAACTTCCATCTTGGTTGGGTAAGACTAAAGAACTGTGGATGTGTGGAGCTTCACAACGTGGCAGCTTGAAACGTGAGGAATGTATCTTAGAGCGTGTTATAGAAGATAAGGACTATATCCCAGAACCATTTCCTAAAGAAGCGTTAGAGCCTTTTGGATGGGAACACATCTTGGCTACTCTGGATGTGTGCGCCATGGAGGATGCTCCCACAACAAAATTTTGTGATGAAAATGGCTATGATGTCGTTCCTTATTTTGCAATGAGTGTAATCCAAGAAAACGAAGAGATCTAGACATCAACAAGATCTCGAAATAAGGAGCAAACAAAGAAATATGGAGAATCAAAAGATGAAGAAGACGACGAGTTCTATGACTCTGTAGAACACTTCGAGCTTCCATAAGATCAACGACCCTGGAATCAATGTCATCGCTACATGAATAAAGTGCATCAAAAGTGGATTCCAAAGTCCTCGGTGAAGACACAGCCACCACAAGCATCCTCATACATGGATCCTAATAAGGATGCAAAGACTCAGCTAGGAGGAATACGACCAGAGAAACGAGCTAACAATGCTCTAATCAATGGGCTAGAAAATTCCTCCAAGAAACTACCACCCACGAGCAAACAGACAGTAGCTTTCCACTACCAGCCAAAAAATCAAGGGAAAGTACAAGAAGTCAACCTTGCTCAGGATAGTAGCGATAGTGATGAATCTTACGACATTCCCTATCATCAACTCAGGCCATCACTATCACCAACCCCTTCAGCAACAACCATGACAGGTCAAAAGAACAGGACAACAAGTCAAAGCCAAAAAGCTCAAAAAATCTGGATACCAAAAAGCCAGATCGGCCAAAAACAGATATGGATCAAGAAGACAAAGATCTCTAATAACAAATCACAAGATCCAACACCAAAACAAAAACAAGGAAAGCGTGCACGAACGGGTAAGAATACCACAAAGTCGCAAGCTTTCACAACTCAGGTTTGGGCTCCAAAGAAGTTGATTCAAGCATAAAAAAGTCAGGAATTCATTTGGATTCCAAAACAACCACAGTATCAACTTTCAAAGCCTGAATCCCGTCACCAACCAAGCGTGCAAGGGCCAAAGAAAAGACCACTGTCGACTCACATAACAAAAAGGTGGATCCCAAAGAAGTCTCTTCAAACACAAACGAAGCACGGGCAAGTATGGGTTCCCAAATGAGCGTCAACAACAAAACAGCCACTAATCGCAAAGAAATGGGTCCCAAAGAAGAACAACAAAAATGTTGTCAGTGCATCGCCGCTTGAATTCTTACAATTCTTCCTACGATTATAGTGCAGTTAGAAGAGAGCAAGTCACTTCAATCAAGCAACGATACAAGAGCTTCAAAGACCATTACATTGCTTAGAATAGGAAGCCTCGCCAACAAACGCCAATAAGAAAATTGCTTATACCCACATCTTGCACAACATAAATCTTTTCCATGCATTGACTGTGTATGCATAATAGGGCTACATTACAAGGCCTGCATAGGAACAACTTTTAATTGCCCAAGCACAACACATACCCTTTGCGATACCCTGTCATAAAGGATGACTCCAAATAGGAAGGGGGGAGGCATTCTGAATGCAGACCTAACATTATGACTATTAGAGGGCAATGTTTTGTGAGATGCATTGAATTTTGCGTTTTATTGTGATAAGTTTTTGACAAAATTTAGAGTATATGCCGTCATAGTAGTGTTACAAAGGAGTATGGGGACAAAATCCATATATGAGCCCCTAGGGACATGTGTATAGTGTACATAGCATTTAGATTTCTATTTGAATGATTTTTCTTTTGTTGAGTTTTTTTAAAGATTTTCTTTGTTTATTATTAAGAAAAAATAAAAAAATCCATAATCCACATGAAGAAAAGACTGACGAGAGACCTGAGCACTACAAAAAGAAGAAGGTACAGGGAAACGATGAAACTTCACGAAGTATGTCTCAGCAGCCACCACAACTGTTAACCCTCACGGCACACGGACACCCATCACCTACGATGGACGCGTATTATGTATTTGGTAGAGTCAGGTACCGGGCTTGTCGGACCAATAGGGAAAGGTAGAGTGATCGTCGATGAGAGGCGCACTTTAACTTGGACATTCAAGGGATTAGTTGGTTAAGCATGGGCGCCCAAGTGTGAATGGGGTGAGCTCCTATAAAAGCCAACTAAACCTAATTTTTACTCATTCTCTCATTTGTGCAATTGAAGAGTGCTCTTGCTCCATCTCCATCTTCTTCTTCTTCACCTCCTTGTGTGTGTGTGTGAGAGAGAGAGAGAGGGAGAGTGTGTGTGCGATCGAGCATTACGAAGGCACGACGGCGGCGAAGCGGTTGAGCGCGGCACGACTGCAGCTTCTTCTTCATCGCGGCGAGGAATCCACCACGAAGGCGAGCGTAGAGCGGTGAGTGACACACCCTTTGTTTTCTTGAGCTTGCTAGTTTAGGCTTGTTGTGTGCTTGGAGCCGTTTGTGGCTCGCATACGGTGTATTGGCAAGTCCCTTGCTTCGACAGTGCGGCAAGGAGCGCACATTTTTGGCGCCGCTGCCGGGGATATGCCCTACACTAAGCTCGGTTAGCACTTTACGCTTCCTTGTGGTGCAATTTCTATCATAGGAAAGGCAGGGAAGGAGTGTGTGGAAGATTTCTGTTTTTTGCGTTTTCTGCAATTGCTGTCAAGTTTCAATTTCTGCTATTGTCTGCGTTTTTTCAATTTCTGCAATTTTCTGCATTTCTGTCAATTTGCTGCAATTTCTGCGTTTTTTCTGCATTTTCTGCAATTTCGGCAATTTCTGCGTTTTTCTGCATTTTTTTCAATTTCTATATTTTCTGCATCAACAAAAAAAAAAAAAATTTGAAAAAAAAAAAAAGTTTTTTGAGAAAAAGAAAAAAATTTGGAAAAAAAAAATTTTAAAAGGAAAAAAATTCGGAAATTAAAAACGCGAGCGAGTGGGTGGCGATATTTTTCGAAAATAAAAAACGTGACTCTTAAAACGGACGGTTTGGTTTGTATAAAAGATAGATCGGGATCGGGATCATTTTCCCAAGCCCAAGCCCAAGCCCAAGCATTTTTTTCCCACCGGGTTTTTCCCTTTGGTCATCCATGTTTTAGACCCTAATCTAAAGACACCTATCACCATCCTCTTGTACATATTCCTTCAACATCAACAATAAGGAAATACTACTCAAATCAATTGAAAAATGAATTGGAGCACCAATTTCAGATCATAGCATACTTCTCCTCAATGTCAAGTCGAAGAATGGCCTACAATGACAAAGCTGCAGACAACACTAACAACATGATTGCACAGGAACAAAGAAGTCCTCAATGACAAAGAGCAGACATAAGGGTAATCAGAGGATCTCAAAAGCTTGTGCTTGATAATGCGCATCGAATGCTCGGTAGGGTTTTGAACCTCAAAATTAGAATAATTAAGTCCTGGATTCGGCCTGACAGACAGACTTTGCATTGGAGTGCAACTTGGCCTAAAGAAGTTATGGGTTTAGCCATACAATTTCTACAAAATCCTTACAAAGTTGTCATTGGCTCACAAGATCAGAAAGCCAATCACTCAATTCTACAGATTGTAAAAGTTGTTTCTGAGAATCACAAATACTCCGAATTGACAGATTTGCTGGAGCAAATGATGGATGGAGCTTTCTCTATCCATGATGATAAGAGTCAAGTTAAACGACATTGGGTTCTTTTTGAATTTAGATCTGGAAGTAGACCTATAATGACAGAAACAGATGCTGTAGCTCGGAGCGTGGATGTGAAAGACATAAATTTCATCATCAATTATGATTTTCCTGAATCATGTGAAGACTATGTACATCGGATTGGACGAACAAGACAAGCTACTGCAAAGGCTATACTCTATACTTTCTTTACAACAACAAAACGATAGCAAAGACCACATCGTCATCGACAATCAGGTCATGTCGAGGACGGCATGAACGCGGAAGGGGGGAATGTTGACCGATGGGTCAACAACACGACATAACTCAAGTTTCGTACCAAAGTCTTATCTTTTGCGAGTTACGAAATGCTGCGGATTATGGCTATAAATGTCATTTGTAATGAGTAGTTATTCTAGTTTCAGAAGCTGGGGTGCAATGGCACTTCCAGATTGTAAATACAAATCCATTTGACCCTTTCAACCCCATTTTTGGTTAAAGCCTTAGTATATAAGGTACCTAGGTCATTTTGTAAGAAGACTTTTTATCATAATAAAATCTTAGCGCTGCCGTCTACTATGTGTGAGAGAGAAAGAGAGTGAGCGTGAGCTTCATCCTCTCGCTACGCCCGGCTCGCTCAACACATTGGAGATCCGACTGCACCATTGTTGTAGGCTCGAGGAGAGCTACACGACCACGCCAAGCATTCCACGTGAGACGAAGCACATACGCCGACGTATCTACGAGCTATTTGTGGCCATAAGTGTATCAAACGATATCTGTTTTCTGCGTGCTAGTAGTATATAGAATCGAGGTGACATAAGCTACGCATAGTTACTCATAAATTTCAGTTTCGAGCACTTTCAAAATTCAGCTCTGTCATCCTATGCGTTTTCCACAGATGGGTTTAGAGTGAGGGTTTTGAGTGTCGAAGCTTAGGGACAGGTGTATCCTAGTGAGGGGATGGTGTTCCTTAAGTTTCGTACGAATCTGGCATGATTAGGCGAGTTACCTTTAGTATGTGTGTATGTGGTGTAGTTGAGAGCAGTGAGGTTCTTGATTGTGGTTTAGTTGGCCTTCCAGAGTGTTGTATGTGTAGGATGGTCTCAGCCTGACAAGCTAAAGAGATTTCCTCCGTGTGCCTATCGTGTCATCTGTGTCCTCCATTGACATTATGTTGATCTAGGTAGTGTTTGCATGCACTTCATGGGTGTGTGAGTCTCTCCCGTCCAACACATCCTCTTTGAGATTCTGTGCCACAATGGCAAGGCAATAGTCCTCTCGAAGGTCAAAAAGCTCCATAATGTCGTTAAGCAAGACATACTGCAAATCACCAATAGGTATGGTAGGTAGAACACTAGTAGGCAAAGCACCCTCGGCAAGCTGCACTCCCTCTGAAACCTACAAGGCAAGGCTTCCCCGAGACTTGGGCTATTGACCCTCCACAGTCTGATCCTCTAGTGAGGCCTCTGCGGCATCAGCATGCTCATCCAAAGTTAAATGCAAATATAAAATAAAACCTACATAATATTCAGCCACTAGACACTTGTGTTTATGAAATGTACACTTGTGGTCTGTTATCCTCAAGTGCACTGGCAGCTTAAGGCAACTCCTAGAAAATATGTGTTTCTTGGAGGAGTCCGAATTGATATCCTTCATGTGAACAAAACGAACTTCTTGTATCTCGACAATGCCACCAGACGTTTGCTGCTGGTAGGTATGCTCAAAACCATATAGGTAATGTTGCGCGGAGACAATCCACTCATGCAAAGAAAAATCTGGATTGAACATCGGCCTGATCTCTGTCTCGCGCTGCAGAAGCCCAATGCGGTATAGAAAATGAGATAGTTTGTCTTGGGGGGCATCCTGAGAGCAAGGCACTTCCTCATCTGCTTCAATATTGAAGGGGTCCATAACTGAAATTCAAAAGCGAAGATAGACGAGAGAGCACAACATCGAAAAAAAGGGCAAATGGGAGAGCAAGTCATATTTATAGGACTCCCGAGGACAATGATGACATCGATTGACGTGCATCATGGGGCCGGCGTGCATCATGCAGTCGCCGTGATGATTACGCCACGTGTCAGCCGTCGTGGAACGGTCCGCCACAACGCGAAAGTGGTGCCGCCACACCAAAAAAGCATTGTTATCGCGTTTTGGCACGACAACTTGTTGTCGCGTCATAACGCGATAGAGCTAGTCAAGAGTACTACGGTCCGCCTCCTCGCGTTGTGTTGCGACACCTTTTTTGTTGCGCTACGCGTGCATCATGCAGTCGCCGTGATGATTACGCCACGTGTCAGCCGCCGTTAAACGGTCGCCCCACAACGTGAAATGGGTGCCGCCGCTCCACAAAAGCACCGCTATCGCGTTCTAGCGCGACAGCCTCATTAGAAAATTTCGGAGGTCATTTGGAGGGCCTTGTAAGAAATTGTATTTCTCTCTCTAGAAACTTTTTTTAAAATGCACTTGCACCTTGTGAGTACGTCCAAAAGGACAACCAGACACTCTGAAAAGTAAGATTTATATTCCCAATCGTCCTTGAAAACGGTCACTTTTTTATTTAATGCGAGCGTCTTTTTCAGGAGGCAGGTGCGGCGCATTCAATGCAGCTTACGTCATCACTGAAAGTTGAAAAGTCACAAACTGTAAAATAGTGATAGATTTTGAGGATTTTGACACCACCAATGCATCCGGAACGCCAAAATACCTTAAAAACGAAGGTCTACTTGTCTCATTCTGACATCCGGAGAGGCAAAAAATGTCAAAAAACCCCCAAAAATGGGCTTTTTACTAAAGGCGCGCGAGGAGGCATTCTAAAATTTTAGAATGCCCCTCTGCGCGCCGTTAGTACAAAGCCCATTTTTGGGGGTTTTTGGACACGTATCTTTCCAAAAAGCCCCTTTTTAGAGGTTTTTGGACATTTTCCTCTCAAAAAGCTCCCTAAAAAAAAGAAAAAAGAGCCTTTTTACTAACGGCGCGCGAGGAGGCATTCCAAAATTTTGGAACGCCCCCTCGCACGCCGTTAGTACAAAGCTTCTTTTAGTGATTTTTGGACACTTATCGTTCCAAAAAGCCCCTTTTTAGAGGTTTTTGGACATTTTCCTCTCAAAAAGCTCCCTAAAAAGAGGAAAAAAGGGCCTTTTTACTAACGGCGCGCGAGGAGGCATTCCAAAATTTTGGAATGCCCCCTCGCGCGCCGTTAGTACAAAGCTATTTTTAGTGATTTTTGGTCACTTATCTTTCCAAAAAGCCCCTTTTTAGAGGTTTTTGGACATTTTCCTCTCAAAAAGCTCCCTAAAAAGAGGGAAAAAGGGCCTTTTTACTAACAGCGCGCGAGGAGGCATTCCAAAATTTTGAAATGCCCCCGCGCGCGCCGTTAGTAAAATGTTCTTTTAGGGGTGTTTGACATTTTTGGCCTCTTTGGATGTCTAAGCGAGGCAATTGGACATTCATTTCTAGGAGATATGTGTGTTCCGGACGCATTGGCAGTATCAAAAGTTTCAAAATCTTCCACCACTTGATAGTTTTGTGACTTTTTGAGTTCTAGTGATGATGTATCCCGTATCAAATGCACCGCATCTACCTTCTGAAAAAGGTGCTCGCATTAAATAAAAGAGAGTGCTCGTCTTCAAGGACCACTAGATTATTAAATGAGGAGAGAGACACCTTTTATATTTTTGTTAATATCAATCTATTTTTCTACGTAACGTAGGCTCTTCTCTCATTGGAGGAGCTTATTTTCCTCTCTCTACCAAAAGGCCCTCCAAAAGACCTCCGAAATCTCCTAATGGTTGTCGCGTCATAACGCGATACAACCAGTGCAGAGTATTCTGGTCCGCCTCTTCGCGTTGTGGCGCGACATACCATTGTTGCTAGGGCAACCCGTTGGGGCGCTTCTTTCCTCGTCGTGCCACCCCGCGAATAGGCAGTGCCACTAATTTCGGCACCACCAATATCGGTTTTGTCCCGTTGTGCCACATGGAGCGTAATCATTATGCCCACACGCTTCCTGTCATACCTCACGATGTCATGATTAATGCAGCTGCCTCTTCTCATTATACTTATTCCGCTAATATAAACACCCCCCCCCCCCCCCCCTTTTTTTTCTCACCGTTTGTCACTCTGCCTTGTTACCCACATCCAGATTTCCATATTTCCTCGCATTCTCCTCATTCAGGTCATGGACCGCACAAAGCAAACAGCAAGGAAGGTTTATCCTGGCCAGTCTGTTCCGCAGGGCCAGGCTAGCTTCTCTACAGTGCAACCGTCAACATCGCATGTGATTCCGGGCAAGACCATGTTGCAGTTATGCGCAACAATGCGAAGAAGAAGATACGAGCAGAATAGGAGCGTTCTACTCGAACTTCGTAAGGTCCAAAAGCACATTTCATTGGCAATACCTAAACTGCCATTCCAGAGAGTTGTTCGCGAGATTTGTGAGCAACACAACCTGAATTTCCGGTGGTCTCGAAGTGCAATGGGGTGCTTGCACGAGGCCGCCGAGGATTTTTTTGTAGAGCTTTTCCAGGATGGCTACATTCTCTCGGTCCACGCCCATAGGACAACATTGATGCTGCGAGACATCAACACACTTCGCCTTCTCAGGTTCAGGTATGACAAAACAATACCGCCTGCCGGTATTTCAGACCGAAAGATGGACAATATTCTTAGAATACCACCTATTGACAAGGTCAAAGTTCGTGAAGTGTTTACACAAATGCATCAATATAGCACCCGTCTCAACACCGAGCGGGACACAACATATCACGATAGTGAGAGATTGGAGCACTTAAGCCTTGAGATAATGGAGGAACAAATGGCAGATGCCATCAGCGATGCCAACGCTGATGATTTGTCATTGCTGTTTCCTTATTTCCATGTTGGCCTTCCTGAGTGGGGACGCATTCTGTATTTTCCTTATCACCCCCACAGACGAACAAGGATACATCTTTAGTGGAAGTAGTTTACTGGTTCCAGTCAGTGAACATGGATACGGTAAAATTTTTTGTTCTGGCTTATCATGAAGGGTACGCAATGTTTTCAATAGTGAAATTATTTTATCTTGAACTCTAATTTATTGTGATGACATATGTTTTGCTTATGTTTATTTGTAACAGATCTCATTGGAGTCTTGTTCTCTTACACCTTGAACAAAACCGGTGCTACCTTGCTAATTCATCCCATGGATTTCATGGTGAATTACGTAGGTAAGAGGTTTTGTATTTTGTTCGACATCGTATAGAATTTTGTTAAAAGTCGCTTATGAAATTTAATTGTATTTTACGCAGATCTGTTCGGAAGCTTGTGTCCGCTCTTGAAGCTTTAACGCAAGAGCAGATATATGAGAATCTTACGATTATTAGTTGCAAAGTCCCTAAGCAAGACGATGCCTACTCTTGTGGATGGAGGGTCTTATTCAATGCAGAAATTTTGTTAGGGGTCGTGCTTGATGGAAGTCGTAGAAGTGTAAGCATTTGACACTCGTTTACAGATTTGTATCTTAATAAGTTAGTAGCTATGTTAATAAACATGATGTTCTTAACGCAGGTAAGAAATTTGGCAGATTATTCAAAGGCTGATGTTTCTTCCTTTAGAAACAGAATGATTGAAAACTTGATCAATTGCACGACCATGCGTCCAGACGGAGCACGTGATGCTTTTATCCCGACAGCACCAAGGCCCACGCCTAGGCCTCCGCCGACAAGATACCCCGTTTCTGCCACACCAACACAAGCACATATCAATATCTCCCCCGATGCCTCTCCAACCCAAGCTCCCACCAGCTCTCGTCCTGAAGAAACAGCTCCACAACCCTCAAACCCACCACCCAGCACCTCTCCTGCTCATGAAGCAGCTCCAGAGTCCCCAAACCCCCCACCCAGCACCTCTCCTACTCATGAAGCAGCTCCAGAGCCCCCAAACCCCCAAGCCACCACCTCTCCTCAACCTCAACCAACAGCCCCCACATCACCGCACGCACAAGAGTAGAAAGAGATTATGAAATGTACTTTTGACAAATTGATTATAAGCAGTGGATCGAAATTTGACTTTTGTTTTGATTATGGTTCAAAGTTTACAAAATGTTGAGTACAGTTTTCCAAAAAGATGGTTGAGTGAGGATCCAATGGTGTTTGGTAATGTAGAGAGCTACCTTTGTCGAGTAATCTTTGAGAATAGTATTTGAATCATTGTGTAAAGTTAGTTCACTATTTCAAGTCTGTCTCGCTGGTAATATGTGCACAAAGAGTCATTTTTTCTTGTCTGTGAGGTACCTGCAATGCAACATACGCGATAAGACATTGGGATACATGAGCACGATAGAGACATCAACGTATAAAAGTAATACATGTATCTTAGTACCTTTCGCATGTTACACCTGAAAACAAATTTTAAAGGCAAATTGAGATCGGACTCATTTAACAGATCCTCTCGAACCTGTCTTAAAGTGACATTTGATCTAACCACAACAACTGTAAGCAAATAATTTAAAAACCATATCTCGATGTACATCAAGGGATTAAAAGCATCGTCACTTAAATCTTGATCCATAGCTACCAACTGACCATTCACTCGATGCCACCTCATGTAGTAGAAAGAAACTATAAAATTTTGTGATGCTATCATACACTTGCACACAACCGAGCGCTTGTCAACTTCGCACAAAATGCCTTCAGAATCACTGACATCTCAATTATCATCCAAAAAATCAAGGCAAGTTTGGGATTTGCAGATGAACATGGTTTCTATTTTTTCTAACCTCCTCATCGTGGAAGAAATCTATAAAGACATGTAATGGCATAAATAAACTGACTGGTACTTGCCTGCTTGCAATGTTTGGTCGCAAACACTTCAAAATTTCCTGATGAAGCTTGAGTTTAAAACACTCAGAGGTTTCTAAAGTTGGAACTGGCCACTTTGGGGAATCTTGTTGGGGAAGAGGGAAAGGTTTCAAAGTGCCAAATCCATGGACAGAGCAAGGGGCGTTGTAAAAGTAGTCGTAAAAGAAAACTCCCCTCTCTGCGAGAGCTCTTCTCGCACTAGTTCTGTACATAAGTTCTCCCATCGAAGCATGAAAAGCATCAAAAATACCAATTATGCACTCAACTGGTTGCCAGTCTTCTTTGTTAGAAGGATAAATATCTACAAAAACAAAAGATAAGAGAATGGTCACAAGAAATAGTCAACAAAATAACTTGAAGAATCTTTAAAAACTTTTTAGCAATATAGTAGTAACACAGTTTGGTCTATGAGCAGGAAACCCCAAAGGTGACTGTTGTAGTCGTAGTTCGGAGTGTATATATGCATGCTCAATGAGAACCTCTTTCACTGTCTTTTCCGTTCGAGACAAGCGAAAATCTTTCACACGTCCCTTGTAGCTGTTGATGAATTCATTTGACATCCGTTTTCTTCTTCTTGTTTGAAGTTGAACCCAACTACCAATGGTGACTGTGGTAGACATCCAGCGACCATGGTCTAAGTCAAAGCTGTTGAATAGTTCCACAGATTTAACAGAGGAGGATGGTCGTCGTGGTCGTCTTCCTTCCATCTCTGCTTCTATTAGCTGCGAAGTGAGACTACGCAAAAACGATAAAAGAAAAGAGGCTCACTAGTTTACACAAGAAGTAGTATCTTGAAAAGTGTTCATCAAAAGACGTGCCTCGTTGAATGAGAGTTATGGCACATTCGGTGTTCATCGTCCATGGTAGGAGAATAATTTGCACAAATCGCGTCGTATCTTCTTATTGAGATCTTTTTAACAGAAAAAACTCTTTTTTGAAAACGCACAAATTTGAGATAAAAATCAAATAAAATGGAGCTACTGTTGTGGTGACTCAAACTCTATTGGTCGAACAGCATTCTCTCTCTAACGCCAAAAAGTCCTTTTTTGAGTCCAAACTTTTCCTAATGACCATTGGAAAAATTATGACCGTGAACCAAATAAAAATGTGAGACCTATAGAGGCATATTGTAGAGCATGTGAATGCAAGGTTGGACACTTTTTTGATTGCCTTAGGAATTCGGTAAACAAAGGGAAAACTGTCATAAACATAGTTCAAGTTGTGTCGAGTAGTTCGTTAGAAGGAGAACCTATAAATCCTATTTGAGATAACTAGAGCACAAGCCAAGAAGAAAAAAAAGAAAAACGCAAATGGATTTGATAAATCTAGCAATTCCTCAAGTGGTGTCATAAACATAGTTCAAGTGGTGTTGTAAACATAGTTCAAGTGGTGTCGAGTAGTTCGTTAGAAGGAGAACCTATAAATCCTATTTGAGATAACTAGAGCACAAGCCAAGAAGAAAAAAAAGAAAAACGCAAATGGATTTGATAAATCTAGCAATTCCTCAAAAAACTCCTGCAAAGAAAGATGCAAATGGATTTGGATTTGATAAATCTAGCACTTCGTCAAAAAACTCCTACAAAGAAAGATGCAAAAGATACAAAGTCAAGAGACGAAAATAGTGAAAGGAGATTGAAGGGAAGATACGGAAGGAAAAATAAATAAAAATATATACTCTTTCAATAGATTTCAAGGAACTTGAACCAAAATGAACTGGATCCCTTTTGGTCGATAAAATTTACAAACCAATCAACACAGCTTTGGAAGCTTTCCAAGCTAGATTAAATGCCTGGCAAACATTGGAAAATGAATGAAAAAATGATCGAACGCCTAAAATGGAAGCAGCTAAATTAGAAGCTTACAAGTAGCTGGTGCAAATCTCACAAACCTTGATGGAGAAAGAGAATCCTCAACAAGAACTTATAGGAAAACGAGCAGAAGTTGAGACCAAAATCATTAGAGAAAAAGCTCAAGAAAATGGAGGGTCAAAAAATTGGGAAAACGATGGAACCCAACCACCTAAACTAGAAGCTCGTGATAGTGAAGAAGGATGGGACGGAGTGCCAATAGCTAAAGATGGTTGGCCAAACTAAGGCTATGGGAACAAGTTAGGGAAGTGAAAGATGGGAGCTTGACTCTGAAATCAGCACCAATCAAAGAAGTTCGGTTTGACAGAACACCCATGAAACTAAATGAATATTTATTTTATGGATATTGGGGATCAGAGTAGTGAGTCTCTACAAAAGCTGAAACCTTGTAAACACTACCATCTTACCTAGGCAAGAACGAAGAGAAATCAATGGTCTGTAAAACAACAAAACAAGAAAGGCCAAAATAGACTTTGGATGTGGATAATCTACAATCCATTATATTGACACTAATTCAGTGCACAATCACTTTGGGTTGAGACCACATCTATGGGGAGATACACAAACCACCATGGGAAAGATGGGATTAAAGGGAGCATCTCAAATAAACTTGGAAAACTTCCAAAACGAAGAGATACACACTAGACTTGTCAAGTCAATACCTATGAATAATGTTGGGGAATATTGTGAAGGGAATGAGTGAAACGCAACCCTTCCAGTAGTACAATACAATGATGTAACAACTATGGCTATTTTAGACAGTGGAGCAGGCATTGCATATCAACGAAACTTGTCTAGGAAGCTTGGAGAAAGCCAACAATTAGGCAAACAATAATGAAATTTCAATTGGTAGATGGACATATAGAGAAACCAATGAGCCTACTAGAGAATGTGATAGTCACCTCCTGTATGATTGCCATTGTAGACTTTGGAAAGAAACTCAGTTAACAAAATCATCTTGGGAAGACCGCTCATGAGACAGTTACATTTAATCCAAGATTGGGGCCTGAAATAACTAGGGAAATCTCTTGAGTGAACTAGAAAGACCATTCTTACAAGGATTTCCTAAGGACACCAACATAGGAGCTGGACTCAAAAACTTGTGCAAAAACTGAACTTTCGTGTCATGGGTACATAACAAGACTCCAATTTGGATGTGTGGGGCTTCTCAATTGGGTAGTTTACAAAGGGAAGACTCCGTTTATGCAGATTTCATACCCAAAACCATTCAATAAAAATTTGTTTGAACCCTTTGAATGGACTCACATATTGACCACCATGGATGTATGTGTTAATGAATCTACACCTACAAACTTCTCTGACAAAGAGAGCTATGATATAGTCCCAATCCAAATGACATGATTGAGGAGCAATGTCATAAAATCTAATATCTAACTATACCCAAATGATTTTATCATATTAAACTCATCATTTATTGTGAGAGAATAAATGCAAACAAGAGTTAGAATATAGATAAGTGCTTTAGATGCATCTGAGCACGGGACCAAAGGTAATGGGTCCAAACGGGAGATGGTCTATCAAAGATAAATTCTAATGAAGCTTAAAATATTTTAGGGTTAGCTTCATTAAGTACCTCCAATCATTAGTGTGAGAAGCCTTGGACCTTAGGTAAGCAAGGGCTATGCTTGAGATTGGAACCCGGCCCAAGATTGAGGTGCTTGTCGTGCTGGATGACTGAGATGCTTGAGGTGCTTGTGGTGCTTGAGATGCTAGGGTTGTGCTTGAAATGGGAGCCCGGCCCAAGCTTGAGGGGCTTAAGGGCCGAGCTTGTGGTGGGAACTAGGCCCAAGGTTGAGGGGTTTGAGGTGTCACAAAGTCAATAAGGATCCCTACAAGAAGGGGAAAAGCCCTACAAGCTGGGGGCATCAGAGAACATACACACCCTCACACAAGGCAAGCCTAGACCAAGGAAGCAACAAGGACACATGTCAAGCTCCTGTTCATGTTTCCCTCCCAAGGTGCCTAAAGCCTATTCGTTGGTCTCTCAAGGGGTCCAGTGAGAAATTAGTTTATTTAATTAATTTTTGAAGCATTATTCAAGCCCTCTCTCTCAAAGGGGTAAGAAGGACACTTGTCCTAATGTTACCCTTGTTGCTTCATATGCACTAAGCATGTGATTGGTCAAGCTTGAGGAGGTCCAATCAAGCGCAAGCTAGTGGTGGAAGAGGGGGTCAACCAAAGAAAGGAGGGGGATAGCTTGGGGGGTATACTCTCCCACACACACACACACACACACACTCTCATTGTGTGACGTGCAAAGTGCAAGAGCTCCATCTGCTTCTCTAAGCTTGTAGAGAAGTTGAGACTCTACACAAACACTCTTGGCTATGGAATGCAAATCCAACAAGGAGCATGCTTCAATGCTTAAGATTGCCATCTTCTCCATCTTCATTACTATACTACTATGTATGCTTTCATTCACCTAAGAATCTATTGAGGCATCATGTAGCAAGTGTAATGCATCCCATCTACTAAACCACTTATTTATGTCTTGCATCTATCTATGTGTTAGGCCTTGGTTGGTGTTGGGGGTCCGGGGTGACGGTGGACGGTGGACACCCAATCTCGGAAAATTGTAGCATGGGCATGCGGGGCACACGATGGACCCGGTTGCGGACAATGGACTATTGGATATAGTCTTGACCCACAAAATTATCCTCAACTCACCTTCCAGGTACTATGGATGCATGATTGGGTTTGAGAGGGCTCGAAAATGGGAGTCACCCCCTCCATTTCCCAACATGGAGGTAAACAGGGAGTCCGTCTTGCACAAGGACTCTAGATCTAGGTGATTCGGGGCCGTCGGCTCTTCTTTGGCGAGCATTGGCTCGGCGCTACACGCAGACCAGTTGTCCGATTTTGACCTTTACGTAATCCACGTGGAGATCTCAGTATCCTCTTTGAGATCAACCATGCACATTCATGAACGCACACCCTAGGTGCTCCTCATTTGCAACCAATGGATGTCGATAAATTTGGCCAGGGTCAGCCTGAGGCTCCCCGGGGCATTTTTAGTGATTTTTCAAATTTTTCCAAAGTGGCGTGAGAAGATTCCAGAGGGACCTCTTATACATGAACCCAAGGCTTGAATAGCCTCATTTACTCAATATGATGCTAAAGATGCTTATGCACTCAAGTTCTACTTTCAACATGCGGTGCCAACAAGGCTCATACGCACATCGAGCTAAATGTGACCACATGCTGTTTTCTCTCTCTCTCTCTCTCAATATTTGTGCTCCCCTCTCTCTCTCTTCCTCTCTCAATATCTGTGTGTATGCATTCTTTGTTATGCATGTGTGTGTATGTGTTTTTTGTTTATGCATGTGCTCTCTCTCTCTCTCTCTCTCTCTCTCTCTCTCTCTCTCTCTCTCTCTCTCTCTCTCAATGTTTGTGTGTGTGTGTGTGGGGGGGGGGGGGGGGGGTGTGTGTGCGAGAGAGAGAGGGGGAGAGAGAGAGAGGGGAAGGGAACATGAGAGAGAGGAGAGTGAAGGAGCATACCTGGATCTCCTTCCTCTCCTCGTGTATACGTGTGTGTGTGGGGGGGGGGGGGGGGGGGGGGGGGGGGAGGGGAGCACGGGTTACCTCTTTGCTTGAGTGACGAAAACTCAGATCTGAGATCTGAGTTTCTAACGCTCTCGATTTATTTTTTACCCCTGTTGATGTCGCTATGCGCATCGCTATAGGCATCGATATGTAACAAATAAAATAGCGACTTCATGGATTTTCACTTTTGAGCGTCGCACTCTGAGCTTCGCTAATGTGAAGTACCTCTTGTAGTGTCAGATACAAGATTGCGAAGAGGCGAGACTGCAACACACATAGATTGGGCAACCATGGAAGCTATTGCATCGTAGAGAAATAATGTAGGTTTTTTCTATAAAAAGAAGCCCTCTCCCTCTTACCCATGGAAATATGATCTGATGTGTCAATTTGTGGACCATTTTGCCACTTTGGACCAAAACTAGGTCATGTTCAACTCATTTTTGACCCAAAAAATGCCATATTTGGTGCGAAAAATCCCAAACGGAGTCAGAAAAATCCCTAAATTTGTGAGATCGCTCGCATAAGCATAAAAAGAATAGATAAGCATAAATTTTCATCAATATACCATTTTGGGTCACTCTCCATGCAATTCTGCAACGACCCCTGTTAGCTGCTAGTTTTGGTAGTTTTGGCCCGCATCACTCTTTATAGGCGAGATGAGTGTGCCACCATGAAACACTTAGACTATGCACATTGCCAAACTATATTAAGCATCTTATCAAGTGGAAAATCATGCAAATGCGCTACATCCAGGGCCACGACTCCCCGGAGAGGTATGTACATGATAGCGACCGCATTAGACGCTTCAACATATATCACAATATGTACATGAATGATTTTATTTTCATACATCGAGAAGTGTCAAGAGTGAGGTGAATGTTTTCTTTTCACACTATGTATGTGCCACGGCACGACACCGTGCAAGGGGAACTCCCTTTTTACCTCCGTGTTGAGAAACGTAGGGGGACACTCTCGTTGTCGGGCTCTCTCAAACCCAATCACGCGTCCATAGTACCTAGACGGTGAGTTGAGGAGAATTTTTTGCATCAAGACTATGTCCCATAATCCATCGTCCCCATCCGGGTCCACTGTGCACCCCGCGGAGCTTGCACCACAGTTTCCAAAGATTGGGCGTCCACCATTGGCTGTTACTTGGGAGGCCCGAAACCAACCGAGGCCTAACATACCCCCCCTAGAAAACTTTCATCCTCGAGAATGGCATTGTTGGAGCCGGAAGTTGCTTGGGTAACGCCTTGGACGGTAAAGAACATCGTGCATCAACTTATTACAAAAATTTGGCTGCTTTTGAGCGATCTTACCATGGATGACAGTGTCTATCTCATAGCAGTTGTATTGGTTCAAAGGCAAAAAGTTGTGAATGCCAAGTCCACTTGGCACTTTTTGATGGGCTGATAGATGGGAGAATTTACAAAAGATGGCATAGACCATTTGTTGTGTTGATCCATGCCAAGAAACTTGTCTGTTCCAAAATCATACCTAAGATGCCTTTGACGATACATCACTCGTCTTCAAGTGTGAGAACCAAGTTGCATTGATTTCCACTTGCTTCTTTGTAAGAAAATTTGGATGTCTTTGTCTTTGTTCCTTCCTAAATGGCAACGAATGTCCACTTTGTGGGTGAAGCTTGGTTGATTGCATGTTTATTGCCAAAAAGGATTTTCCAGCCCTTCACTACTCCATGGACAGTAGATACTTGTCAAAGTTGATCTTCGAGCTTGATTGCCAAGGTTGTATAGGGATCTCCTAAACATTTGGCCCTTCGTAGCTGGTCAGCTAACAAGAGCCAAAGAAAGAGCATAAAAAATGATGCCACTCATTTTTTAAAGCGTTGATTGTATTAATCCCTTTGCAGTACTGAGAAATCCCGCAAAGTCCAAATCCATTGTAATATTATTGATTGCCAATGAGTCTAAAGGGGTTGAGGGCCTCGAAGTTTGTAATTGTATGCAATTTTTAAGCTTTGTATTGAGCCCAAATAGCTAGGAATCCATTCTTTGAACCTTGACTAAGGTATAAAAGATAACTTTTGTAATTAAAAACCTAGGTTTTTTTATAATGAAAGTAAGTATTTTCTACAAAAGCTCAATGTGAGTCTACTGTTTCTTCAATTGCTCGTGTCTCTCTCGTACGGTGTTGCATTGCTATTTAGAGCATACAAATGGGTTCGCAGGTGAAAGCTCTTCCATTCAACATATGTTTCTCACGATGAAAGTGTGTTTTTAGTCATGTTTTCTACGAGCTCATTTTGGTTTCTACGCACAATACACCCACCAAAACTAGTTCTTGACCTTAGGAATAGGTAGATCATGTCTAGAAGAAGTTGTAGACTGCTTCAAATGTCAAAACGGACTGACCCAAAATAGGTTATTTATCTTATGCATGATTGTTTTTTAGTGTCAAAAATGACATTTTAGTACACAAGAGCATTAAGGATACTGTGCTCATACTAGGCATAAAGTTTCATTGCATTTAGAGACTCATAGCTATGCCAAATCATCGGATCAAGCTGTGGTAAGGACAATAGCTTTTGATGTCTGACACACATTTGAGACTCAGATAGGTAGGAGTGGCTTAGACTTGGGTTTTCCGAGAGATTAGATGTCTCTTGTAGCCTCCATGCACTAGTCCGGTCAGCTACCTCCCACAGATCGACAATTTTTATGTCTGTGGTTCAATATGCTGAGGCTTGGCAACTAGCCGACATTTTGGCACCATTTCAGGGGATGAGGAACCCTAGACTGGAGAAAAACCCAAAGCATTCACTTAAAATTCCATTACTTCCCCTAGTTTTGGCTAGAGTAACACAATTTTTGACCTTATAATGGTTGAGAGGTACTTGAGAGTAGAGATACTTGGTAAGGACCTTGAAAGAATTAGTTTAGTAAGACGGATTAGGTGAAGCATCCCTGAGACTAGCTAGTGGTCGGTAAGTGTATCATCTAAGTAGAGAGTAGGGATTTCAGAGTGACGGTTGAACTTTGTACTTTCAGTACTCTTTTTTCATGTTCAGTAGGAGTAGGGTAAGTAGAAAACCATCAGGACTACATTTGATTTGAGATGCATTGGAGAAAACCAAAAAATTATCAAATCTACCTCAGGCATGTCGAAGATAGATAGAGGGTTTTTGAGATTGAAACTGACAAACTGGACTTACAAGGTGGTAGACCAACTTGAGTAGACTACTCCATTTGATTTTGGAAACATATGGTTTACTAAAACACTTGGTTAAGCCCAAAATTGAAAAAAAAAATCAGACTTGATGACTCCAAAAGAGATTGAACAAACTAAGGACCAAGGACACTCAATCCGTGAAGTGATCATGGGAACTGTATAGGAAACCAATCGGGATGTGGATCCAAATGCTAGAAGTTATGATAGCATGGACAATCAAAGAGGAAGCAAACAAGGAGTATCCACCTTAATGATGCCAATAGGGAAAGATAGGAAAAAACCACCTATAACAGGGGAGGAATGAGTGACACAGGGACGAGAAGAGGTCCACATGAGTCACACATACCAAACAGCTGGTTTGAGGGATTAATGGGTAGTACATAGGCAGATGCCCAGAGTTGGAGATTCCAACCATGGAAAGACTAGTCTCATTATCTTTAGAGGGGCTATTAAACAAAGATTTGCATGCTATTTTGTATAGCAAACAACACATGACCTCAAAAGCGTGCAATCTAGATGTGATTGAATTGAGTGATAATTGCGAGATGGAAAGTAGATCTAAAGATACATAGAGCAAGTGAAACACGTCCACTATGCGAGTACAAGTAGGATCAATTGATGCACCTCCTGCGAATGCTATAGAATGACATGCTTCAGCGCATGAACGATATGATGATCAACATGCAAAGGATACCGATGTGAGGCCCAATGCAGGGACCAAATTAGGGAAAACCTATGGGACAACAAAGGAAGTTAAAATGGTGCACCATGGAAGGACAATAGATAAATCATGAGACAAACGAGTGCTACTACAAGCCTAAATATGACAGAAATGTCTAGTATGTGCCAATTAGGCCACAGGGGAAACCCATGTATAGATACCCACCAAATATGGCACCTATACAAAGATCACCCATGAATGTGGAGAGACCAAAACCAGTATTGGGTCAGCAATGCCTCTTCCAAGGAATAGATCTATACCGATCAAGTATGTGGTGTCTGAGGAACAAGGGGAGGAACAGGAACTAGTACCCTCTACTCCATACCCTAAAACTAGTTCAATAATAATGGGGATACAATAAGAGTGCTATATCAAACCTACTTCAGTATCTATGGAGACAATGTGTCAAGCACCCATTGAAACAACACCTCTTTCATTTATTTCAAACCAAGGGGTAGGACCACCTATGGTCAAGCCAATTCCCAAACCAAAAAATGGAAATTATCATAATTGTCAAGAGAATGACCATTGGAAAAATGATGACCGTGAACCAAATAAAAATGTGAGACCTATAGAGGCATATGGTAGAGCATGTGAATGCAAGGTTGGACACTTTCTTGATTGCCCTTGGAATTCGGCAAACAAAGGGAAAACTGTCATAAACGTAGTTCAAGTGGTGTCAAGTAGTTCGTTAGAAGGAGAACCTATCATTCCTATTTGAGACGACTAGAGCACAAGCCAAGAAGAAAAAAAAAAAGAAAAACACAAATGGATTTGAAAAATCTAGAAATTCCTCAAAAACTCCTGCAAAGAAAGATGCAAAAGATACAAAGTCAAGAGACGAAAATATTGAAAGGAGATTGAAGGGAAGATACGGAAGGAAAAATAAATAAAAATGTAGACTCTTTCAATAGATTTCAAGGAACTTGAACCAAAATGAGTTGGATCCCTTTTGATTGATAAAATTTACAAACCAATCAACACAGCTTTGGAAGCTTTCCAAGCTAGATTAAAAGCCTGGCAAACATTGGAAAACCAATATAAAAATTATCGAACGCCTAAAATGGAAGCAACTAAATTAGAAGCTTATAGAAAGCTGGTGCAAATCTCACAAACCTTGATGGAAAAAGAGAATCCTCAACAAGAAGTTATACGAAAACCAGCAGAAGTTGAGACCAAAATCATGAGAGAAAAAGCTCAAGAAAATGGAGGGTCAAAAAATTGGGAAAACGATGGAACCCAACCACCTAAACTAGAAGCTCGTGATAGTGAAGAAGGATGGGACGGAGTGCCAATAGCTAAAGACGGTTGGCCAAACTAAGGCTATGGGAACGAGTTAGGGAAGTGAAAGATGGGAGCTTGACTCTGAAATCAGCACCAATCAAAGAAGTTCGGTTTGACAGAACACCCATGAAACTAAATGAATAGTTATTGTATGGAGATTGGGGATTAGTGCAGTGAGGCTCTACAAAAGCCGAAACCTTGCAAACACGACCATCTTACCTAGGCAAGAATGAAGAGAGATCAATGGTCTGTAGAACAACAAAACTAGAAAGGCCAAAATAGACTTTGGATGTGGATAATCTACAATCCGTTATATTGACACTAATTCAGTGCACAATCACCTTGGACGAGCTACCAAAGTTGAGACCACATCTATGGGGAGATATACAAACCACCATGGGAAATATGGGATTAAAGGGAGCATCTCAAATAAACTTGAAACACTTGCAAAATGAGGAGATACACACTAGACTTGTCAAGTAATTACCTATGAATAAGGTCAGGCAATATAGTGAAGGGAATGAGGGAAACACAACCCTTCCAATAGTACAATACAATGATGTAACAACTATGGCTATTTTAGACAGTGGAGCAGGCATTGCCATATCAACCAAAGTTTTCTGGGAAGCTGGGAGAAAGCCAACAATTGGG
Organism: Adiantum capillus-veneris; assembly: GCF_014529385.1. Lineage (NCBI taxonomy): Eukaryota > Viridiplantae > Streptophyta > Polypodiopsida > Polypodiales > Pteridaceae > Adiantum > Adiantum capillus-veneris. The sequence goes on along the minus strand of NC_140932.1, from coordinate 67,064,879 downwards.
CAAACAATAATGAAATTTCAATTGGCAGATGGACACATAGAGAAACCAATGGGCCTACCAGAGAATGTGATAGTCACCTCCTGTATGATTGACTACCAGCACACTTTTGCCATAGTAGACTTTGGAAAGAAACTCAGTTACAAAATCATCTTGGGAAGTCCGCTTATGAGACAATTATAATTAATCCAATATTGGGACCTGAAATAACTTAGGGAAATCTCTTGAGTGAACTAGAAATACCATTCTTACAAGGATTTCCTAACGACACCAATGTAGGAGCTGGACTCAAAAACTTGTGTAGAAACTGAACTTCTGTGTCATGGGTACACAACAAGACTTCAATTTGGATGTGTGGGGCTTCTCAATTGGGTAGTTTACAAAGGGAAGACTCCGTTTATGCAGATCACATACCAAAACCATTCCCTAAAAATTTGTTTGAACCCTTTAAATGGACTCACATACTGGCCACCATGGATGTTAGTGTTAATGAATCTACACCCAATCCAAATGACATGATTGAGGAGCAATGTCATAAAATCTCATATCTAACTATAACCAAATGATTTTCTCATAGTAAACTCATCACTTACTGTGAGAGAATAAACGCAAACAAGCGTTAGAATATAGATAAGTGATTTAGATGCATCTCAGCACGGGACCAAAGGTAATGGGTCCAAATGGGAGATGGTCTATCAAAGATAAATTCTAATGGAGCTTAAAAGATTTACGGGTTAGCTTCATTGAATACCTCCAATAGTTAGTGTGAGAAGCCTTGGACCTTAGGTAATCAAGGGCTATGCTTGAGGTTGGAACCCGGCCCAAGATTGAGGTGCTTGTCGTGCTGGATGACTGAGATGCTTGAGGTGCTTGTGGTGCTTGAGATGCTAGGGTTGCACTTGAAATGGGAGCCCGGACCAAGCTTGAGGGGCTTAAGGACCGAGCTTGTGGTGGGAACTGGGCCCAAGTTTGAGGGGTTTGAGGTGTCACAAAGTCAACAAGGATCCCTACAAGAAGGGGAAAAGCCCTACAAGCTCGGGGCATGAGAGAGAACATACACAGCCTCACACAAGGCAAGCCTAGACCAAGGAGGCAACAAGGAAACATGTCAAGCTCCTCTTCATGTTTCCCTCACAAGGTGCCTAAAGCCTATTGGTTGGTCTCTCAAGGGGTCCGATGAGAAATTAGTTTATTTAATTAATTTTTAAAGTATTATTCAAGCCCTCTCTCTCAAAGGGGTAACAAGGACACTTGTCCTAATGCTACCCTTGTTGCTTCATATGCACTAAGGATGTGATTGGTCCAGCTTGAGGAGGTCCAATAAGGTGCAAGCTAGTGGTACAAGAGGGGGTCAACCAAAGCAAGGAGGGGGATAGCTTGGGGGTTATACTCTCTCTCACACACACACACACCCACACTCTCAATGTGTGAGGTGCAAAGTGCAAGAGCTCCATCTCCTTCTCCAAGATTGTAGAGAAGTTGAGAGTCTACACCAACACTCTTGGCTATGGAATGCAAATCCAACCAAGAGCCATGCTCCAATGCTTAATATTGCAAGAAGAGTTATGATAAGTGAGGAACTATTTCTTTTTCCTATGAGTGTTTCTTGTTACTCTTCCCTATCTTCATTCCCCGCTAGCTCTCTCCACCTTTGAAGGTGTTTGAGGCCTTGGGAGTGAGGCCGAGGATGGTTAATTCTTTTTACAAATTCTATGTTATGCTCGTGATGCATGAATATTTCCATATTTGTTGCATGACCTAGGTCACAAGGAACACAAAGATTCCATTGTACCAAGCCTCTCTTGATGGGAGAATCTATAATACAAAAGTTTATTGGAGGGGGGGACTAGTTCCATATAAAACCGGTCCTCAATTGCTGTCAAGTTCTCTAAACTCTCTCTCTTGCAAAAGTTTTTTTCATGCCAAGTTAATTAAGTATTATGGCTATGTTGCTACCGCTAATTAAGTTCACCCTCTATGTTCTCAAAGTAGTCTCACAAAAATTCTCACTCTAATTCTCCTAATTCCGCTATTCTCAAACTTCATAGGCCATATCCATTACATTGACATCAAAGCTATTGGTTTCTCTTTTCTTTCTTTAAGAAGAGAGGTCCTTAATTTTTCCATGAAAGGTTGGGAATGTTCATTGCAATAGATCTATTATCTTGGTTGAGAAGGACTTAGTTTGAGGTACACCATTGGGAACTATAGTCTTAATAATGGAGCCTCTCGAGGCTTGGATATGTCTTAACCATTATTGATCTATAAGCAAGCTCAACAAGAACCATAATCAACCGAGCAATGTTAGACCCTCTCCACTATTCTTTGCAATCAACAATGTCTAAACCACGGGTGTGGCTGCTTGAGGACTGATTTTCAAACGTAAAGAAGAGTAGCGACTACGGTGTTTGAGGGTACCAAAGCACAAAGTAATATATACATAAGTTTAATTAGCATGGTTCACAATAAGCAAGAGAGTAGAATGAACATTGAGAACTTTGATTTTGCACGTGAAGGTGCTAATGATGATGCCCCCATGTTTGTCAGCTATCGTTAGTAGGTTGCAACAAGCTATGGGCAACCCTGCTTTGCAAGCCAAAGTTACTCAATGACGTCATGCTTATGGAATTTCCTTTTCCTCTCCAAGAGGAGAGAGAACTTAGGAGGCCTCTTGATGAGACCCCCAAACGAAGACTCTCTCCTATACAAGAGGAGGAATCCAAAGAACAAGAGAGAAGAAAATCCCTAAGTTCCTTCGAAGATGTGTCTCCACAAAGACGGTAGTCTAGACAAATTTCCAACTCCTCCCAAGAGGAAATGGTCAACCCACAGGACCCTTCTCCTCGTCACTCCAACAGGGAAGAGAGTAAACAAAGGAAGAAAAGGGTAAGAAAGCAGTCACCCTCTTCTCCTTCTTCTTTTCTCATTCTTCTTCACCTTCCTCCTCTTTTGACGAAAGCAATAGATATTCTCCTAGAGAATACAAGAGGGGAAAACATCGCAAATCTTACCCTGCATGGCAAAGGTCCCAAAAGCTCAAGAAGTTCAAAGAGGGATGAAAGAGTTTTTCTTTTCTCACTATGATGGCACCTTTGGTGCTACCGACAAAGTATTGACCTTCATCCAGGCGACCTTTGGAGACAAGGGCTTCACAGAGTCCGCCAAGCTATTCCATGTAGATATGCACTTCCAAAAATCTGCTCATCAATGGTGAGCTAGCCTTTGTGCCAATAGTGAAGACCCAAAGACATGGAAAATTCTACGAGGTTCCATCATGAAGAAATTCCTTTATACGCGATGCAAAGGACAAAGTGCTTACCAAATGGTGGAGTTTGAAGCTTCTCTCCCATGAGTCTATCCATACATACATGGACAAGTTTTTGGATTTACATCTCAAGGCTACTGTCTGTCAAAAGATAGATTTTACCGAGAAAATGCAACAATTTTGTGCTGGATTCCTTGAAGAGATGGTCGAGTACGTCAACTCCTAATGGCTTGGTTCTAGCACCAAAGTAATCCACCACACCATGGTTGCTTCACGCATAAATTTCCAACAAGGGGCTAGAAGGAATGCCAAGCCCATGGAAAGCAAAGACAAAAGTGATAAAAAGGGGAAAACCGATGCCCAAAATTCTTTCCAAGGCAATTCCAACAACAACAACAACAATTGATCCAAGGAGAAGGGAGTTTACAAAGGTAAAAATAAACTCTCTCCTAAAGAGCTTGAAGCTTTTCATAAGGACCACAAATGTTTTAAGTGTGGAGAGCAATGACATGGCTATCGCTCTTGCCCCAAGAAATGTCCACAATAAGCCTCCTAGAGCTTCCATGACGGAAGCTCCAAAAGAGGATGCTCATTGCAAAGGATCACCTCTCTGCTATGCTTGGGAAGGGTAAGGGAGCATGATTCCTTCATCTTGTTTGACCCTAGCTCTACTCACAACTTCATATCAACAGAGTTGGCCAGTAAGTTGGGCATTTAAGCTTTCAAGATGAGAGATACTGTAACTGCCAATGGATCTTTCAAGGGACAACAAGCATCCATTACTCCCTTGATTGGGAAGTTGAGGCTTCATGTCCAAAGCTATGTCGACAAAGAAGACTTTTTCATCTCTCCTCTCCAACATGAGGATGTTATCCTAGGGGCACCATGGTTCAACCGCATGGCTGCCAGCATGAAGTTCCCTGAAAGGAGAATCTACTTCACCTACAGGAAAAAGAGCATGTAATAGATGCTAGTGAGTCTGGTCGTACTATACCACTTGTAATTGATAAATCAATGAAAAGCTTAGTTTTTGCGGATCCCCGATATAACGTGCATTTGCAAAGTATTTAAAATAACCCTCTTTTAACATGTTTGAATGAATAAAATGACCCCATATTTTAGAAAATTTTCCCCTAGCCACACTACGCACTTCTTGACACTAGCATCTTCTAAAGGTGCATGGATCGCCCTAACAACCTCCTATATTTGTTCCCCGACTTGGCCTTGGCTCCACCTAGCAGTTGGTTTGATGGCCTTTAGTATGGTGATGGAGCTCACATCTGCCCCTTAATTGGGAGTATGCTTCTCTTATCCGTAGGTTACTTTGATGCTTCGGTTGCGTGGCACCCCTATTAGCCCTTTTGAGAATCGTATAGGTAACAACTCCCTGTAAAGCCCGTTGTTGTGGTGAAAAATAAATTATCAAAAGATTACTGCAGACTTTCTTAGTTTCCGTGAATTAGGCATTCTCTATGTACAAGTGTCAAGGGGCACTTAACCTCTTTGTAATTCTTCTTGACTCCATGGATCCTTATGAGCATGGAGATGTATATGACTACTAGTTTTTTATTTAACATATCTCACAACTCATTTGAGTGATACCATTGTTCAAAAATATATTATTTAGGATTAGCTAAGATCATGGGGTGATGGGGATGGATTTGGAGCTACCTTGGTGAAGCAAGATTTGGAGCAATCTTCCCTCCCCCCCAAACCTCTGCCACACATTACTAACACCCAATGCTCCAGGTGTTAGGCCCTTTATTTGAGCAACCTCAACCTCTCTTGCTCCTTAGTGTTGCACCACCAGCTTCCAACCCCCTGCTCTCTCAACCTCTAACTGTCCCTCTCTCTCTCTCTCTCTCTCTCTCTCTCTCTCTCTCCCCCCTCCCCCTCCCCCCCCACTTATCTCAGAATCTCTCTTGAATTATTTTCCCGCCCTCTCCTTTCTTTTTCCTTCTTTCTCACCCCCTTTGTGTATGCCCCCCCCCCCCCCTCCCTCCCCCCCCACTTATCTCAGAATCTCTCTTGAATTATTTTCCCGCCCTCTCCTTTCTTTTTCCTTCTTTCTCACCCCCTTTGTGTATGCCCCCCCCCCCCCCCCCCCATCTCTCTCATTCTCTCCCTCCCTCCATCTTTGTACGTATCTATCTTAGGTAGCATGGTTCATTTCTATCCATTTCCATCACTCTCCTTAATTTTCTTAGATGAATTCCTTCTCTCTCTCTCTCTCTCTCTCTCTCTCTCTCATGTTTGTGCATTAAAGGGGGTGGATGTAGTATGTATGGACCTACTAAGTGATTCTTGATGCTCCAAAATTATGGTGATGAGAATTTCAATGGAGAGCCCACATTCTGGCTCATAGAAAAAAGTTTGTAGGTCAAGTCATGGCTAAAAATGCCCGGGGGATTCACTATTAGTAATGGGGGGATGTCACCAGCGTGCATCAAAATTAGAGAAACCCCCTATATATGGTATCTTACTTGCTAACCTACCCCCTACATACGGACAAGATACGGACATTCTCGCAATGAGCCAACCCCTCTCATACGGATTTTTTACGGAATGTATCGACCCACCCACTATTTTATGTATACTAGTAACATAACAATTTTAGAAGCACATTCTTTTGCAAAAATACATGTTGAACTGCAAATGAACAAAAGTGTACATTGTAGTGTTCTCTCTATGAGAAGAAGAGGAGAGAGAGATGTCCGGGCGTTTAAGAGAGAGAGTGGGGATAAAGAGAAAGAAGTGTTCACCCTATGCATTTTCATTGGAAGGTCGTCCTGTGCAAGTGCCACTGCAAGTAAACTAATGACAAGCAAAGGGCTACCAAATAGTCCAAACACTTCAATAGTCACGGGCCTCACCATCAAAGAGGGTGCAACTCTACACATATAAAAACCTGTACAACACTCCATAGAGTAGGTGTGAAAAACGCTTGCCCACATGATAAATTTGGGGTTCCCACTCTAGTCTCCAACATGTGCAAAGTGCACTACTTTGCACACTTGAATGTTGTACAATGCACGAGAATGCTAACTGCATTTATATGGCCAAGTAGTGGGGGTATGTGAAGGCCGTGTTAAAAAATATCATGGTCAGAGAAAGTGGTGGATTTATTTGGTGTATGTTAAGTCCATCTTAAAAGTGTGAGGTCATGTAACCAACAAATGCACCGGGCCAATCAAGTAATTACATAAACAAGCACTGCGCGACAGGACATTCCAATCAATACAACGCCGCTTTCCATCTACAAATAGCCGTTGCCACCTACTGCATCCCATCCGCCAAAAACATGGCACCATCTTTTACGTCTGTTACATTAATACAGTGGTAAAACCCTACATGAAAAAATCTTCCATCACAAAGAATCTTTTGTGACAATATAACATCCCCAACCAATGCAACAACATGTCATCCAGTGTACTACAAGCATCAAACAAATGGCACAAATTTTCAAAATCAATATGTCGCATCTGTCATATTGATTATAAAAAACCCATATGATAAAAAACTCTTATATCACAAAGAATCCACAGACTCCTAACCACTCTAAAGTGTGCACCCAAGATTTGGCAATCTAACTTTAGCTACGCAACCAAATACCATAAATTCAAAGCAAAAGTGACAAATGAGAGCTAACATACCAAAGGGTCTTCAAAATAAGCAAACCTGGAGCAAGATGCGAAGTTGACAGAGATCAAAATCAAGCTTTTCCCTTAGGGAACAAAATGCTCACTGCTCAAACGGAGAGATGCCCTTGATAGTTCCTTTCGTTGCAGCGCCTCCTTCAGCTCTAGCTCTATACAGCGGTAGCGCAGAGAAGAGGCCCTCCGGCGAGGTGGGCAAGACGAACAAAGTAGAGAGTTTCTATACTTATTGTGCGGCTCCCATGGCTCCATCGGAAAGGTGAAGAAAATGGGGAGAGTAAATGAGTGCACGTGGGGGGAAATGGGGGCTATGGCGGGTCACTGAGGGAGGAAGGGACAGGGCACCGCCGCCCAAATGCCTTCTTCTTCTTCTTCTTCGTTGGGTTGCAGGTGAAAATGGGGCATAGTAAAAAGGAGGAGAGGCAGAGAACTAGCAAAAATTTCAACACAGGTGAAGTGAAAACCCTCCGCATGCCTAACATGTGCCCACCCCTAATTTCCAATTGGAAAAATTACCAAAATACCCCTCTCATTTGTGGAAATTCCCAAAATACCCATCAAATTTCCAAAATTCCCAAAATACCCCCAATAGTTTGTCATAAATTCCCAAAATGCCCTTCAAATTTCCAAAATTCCCAAAATACCCCTGGTTGTGTGAAATTAAATTTCTCCAAAGATTAAAATATCTGTAGCTTTTCATAAGAAGACTCATTGCTTATCATATAAGATGCTAAATCCAAAATTTGAGTTGATTATGTAGGCTTTGGAGATGAATTGCTTTATTATCTTTAGACATAATTGACTGTTTTGCGAGGTAATTTGTGACAAATTACATTCTAAGCACGCAAAGCGGATCTCAATTGTCAAAAAGGAGTAAAGATTAAATAATCTTGAACAATCCAACCAAAATAGATACAAGGGTATTTTGGGAATTTCCACAAATTAGAGGGGTATTTTGGTAATTTTCCCTTTCCAATTTGTTCTTTGACGGCTGCCGTTTGCCCCCTCCATTAACCCTAATGCGTCCTCCTCCCCATTACATTACCATTTCTCACTCTAGATAACAACCAAATCAAGGCGAGAATCTTACATGGAGCAAGAGCTAGATAAGCTTCACACATGCATAATGCAATGCCCTCAATTCTCTACACTATAGTGCAGATTGTGTAGATTCCCAACTAAAATGAAAATCATGGTTCTAGATTCATTGGATATTAATTTTGAAGGTCAAAAGTTGGGTGTTTAAGCTATAAATCCCTACATCTACTTTAGATTCTTACATAATTGCGGTTATTTCACTTATCTCTAGTGCATACGTAAGCAGGCAAAGAGGAGAGTGGAGATTGCTTGTATTTAATTTTTAAAAATCAAAGAGGCCAATTCTTTCCCTTCTCATATTTGGCAAGCTCGTTGCTTACAATGGTATTTTTATAGACATTATTTCAAACATTAACTTTATTGATCCACTTGTTCTATCTAAGCATGTGAGAGTGAGAGAGAGAGAGAGAGAGAGAGAGAGAGAGAGAGAGATTGTCAAGAAAGTGAGCAAGCTTTTGGAACTATCAAATTTCATCGGTTGATGAAGCATTAGGTGGGTACACCATTGGAAGTGGTTTCATAAGAGGGTGTCTAAGGAGATGCCCTATGCAAAAAAAGGCAAGGGTTGCCTGGAGATGGTGGAGAGGCAATCAACACACGAAGGGGGAAGAGGACATGTGCATATCGGTGGTTGCATGGCCTGAAGAGAGGAGGACGACAGGTGCCGGGGCGAAAAGGGGAGATACAGACGGACAATTGGCAAAACATAGACGAGCAACAAGGAGGGGAGAGCATAGTTATTTTTTTAATAGAGAGGGTGTCGTCCAATGTGCAGACAGCATTTAGTGGTACATTGGCTAGGACATATGGCATTTCCTAAGACTCAAGGTCACAAGGTCAATTCCAAGGTATTCCTTAGGGACTTGACTCCACGTTGGAAGGAGCGCATCTTGTAGAGGAATCTAGCAAGATTCCAACTATAGGAAATTAGAGGGGTTTGAGCTTGGCTTTAAGAAACGAGGAAATTTACATAAGTATTAGTGTAATTACCGACAAAAGCTTCTAATTTTGACCAAAAAGGAGAGAATTTCAAGTTTTCCCTTACTTTCACCACACCATGAAAGTATTCATCGATGCGTGTGTATGTGCGCGCGCACACACACACACACGTAGAGGCTTACTAATGTATTAAAGGTGGCTCAGTTAGTTGAATGTAGCCCCAATGTAACCACCCTCCTCCCCCCTCCCTCCCCCTTATGTGTACGGTATGAATATGAAATAATGAGGGGCTACCCCTATTGTATACGCTTATGTAAAAAATCTAAAAACCCCCCTATTGTACACTCACGTGGTACCGTACGAAAAAACACAGTGAATCCCCCAGTTAAAAATGTGAGGGAAGCATGTTCAAATGTGATCAAAAGATACGTACTCTAGTAGTATGTAGTACTCAGACTCATGAACTTGCATTTTGCATAATGTGCACAATCAGTGTGACTCTTTTCCATTTCCCCAATGTCGTGTCTTGCATCCAAGGGAGTGGGAGTAGATCCAAATGGCTGTGATAGTGTGTATCACTAACGAGGGGATATGCTCAAGACTATAAGGATGAGTACGGTTCCTCTTTCAATGAAGAACACGGTTTTGTAGTTGGGGGCAATATTGATGGTGTGATGTATGAAGCGTGACCCACCAAATTACTCCCAACCTATAATAAAGCTTCATTCACTTGAGAATCTATTGAGGCATCATGTAGCCAGTGTAATGCATCCCATCTACCAGACCACTTATTTATGTCTTGCATCTATCTATGTGTTAGGCCTTGGTTGGTGTTGGGGGTCCGGGGTGACGGTGGGCGATGGACACCCAATCTCGACAAACTCTAGCATGGGCATGCGTGACGCACGATGGACCCGGTTGCGGACAATGGACTATTGGATATAGTCTTGACCCACAAAATTATCCTCAACTCACCTTCTAGGTACTATGGATGCATGATTGGGTTTGAGAGGGCTCGAAAATGGGAGTGCCCCCCTCCATTTCTCAACACGGAGGTAAAAAGGGAGTCCGTCTTGCACAAGGACTCCAGATCCAGGTGATTCGGGGCCGTCCGCTCTTCTTTGGCAGGTCTTATTGGCGGGCATTGTCTCGGTGCTACACGCAGACCGGTTGTCTGATTTTGACCTTTAGGTACTCCACGTGGAGATCTCAGTATCCTCTTTGAGATCAACCATGCATATTCATGAACGCACACCCTAGGTTCTCCTCATTTGCAACAAATGGATGTCGATAGATTCGGCCAAGGCCAGCCTAAGGCTCTCCGGGGAATTTTGGTGATTTTTCAAGTTTGTCCAAAGTGGCCTGAGAGGATTCCACAGGGACCTCTTATACATGCACCCAAGGCTTGAATAGCCTTTGTTTGCTCAATATGATCCTAAAGATGCTTCTGCACTCAACTTCAACATTCAACACGCGGTCCCAACAAGGCTCATGCGCACATCGAGCTAAATGTGACCACAGGCCGTTTTCTGGACAAGCCCTCCATGAGCCGCCAAAGGGAGCTCAAGTCGGATATATGCAAGCCTCCCAACCTACCAACTCAAAGCTGCATGCCCTTGGCCTCATAGAGAAGGTTCCACCTTGAGTGTCTCGGGTACACCCGTACACTTGGTATCAGATTTGGATCCCCGTTGTCCAACAGTGGGACTTCATCAGTAGAGTCCCTTCTCTCCAGTCAAGCAGCCAACAGGCCGGCCAAGAGAAGACCCGAGCCTCATCAACGTGAGGTCAAGATTACCTCTTGAGGAGAATTCAACTGGCAGCTGAAGGCAAGGATTTTGGATCCTAGCCCCAATGATCTGCGGGTGAGCCAATCACGGCAATATCCCCCCAATTCAGTAAAGACACAAGCAGCAGCAACTAAAGCCGTAACACTTCAAAAGTAGGACCGAGTGCCTCCGGAATATTATGCTACATCCAGAGCCCCTCAAAGAAGCGAAGGATCTTCATAAGAAGGTCAATATGCCTATAGACCATCAGGCTACCTAAGAGTCAAGATCAGCCTTGACAAAGCCGAGGACCCAAAAAGAGTGGACCGTGCAAGAGACACCAAAGTTGGGGTTCCAAAACAACTTAGGTAGCCCATGCACAAGATAGCAGCAAAGCTGGGGACCCAAAACAACTTGGGTGGACCGTGCAAACCTTTGAAGTTAGATGAGTGGATCGAGCACCCATTGAAGCCGAAGGCCTCCAAGTGGGAAAGCCGTGCACTCAAGATAAGTTGGGTACTTCAAAGGAAGAAAACATGCAAAACAATGAAGCTGGAGGCCTGCGAGCAGGCAGACTATACATCTTGTTTTAGCACAAAGATTTGGAGATAGCCCCCCGTAAAGACGATTGAGCGCAAGGGCCACATGAGGAAAGCCCCCTCACAAGAAGACGATGGTTGAGAGATGCCTCTTGTAGTGACGGTCTTGTAGGATAGCACTGTCATGAACAAAATCCAATATTTTTCCAAACAGAGTGGGCTCATCTTGAACAAAAGACAAGCAATCAAGGCTATGTCAACTCAACGGGTGACAAAGACCCACCAAGAAAAGATACCTACATCTGGGCTCAAGCAGGAGTTCCTTCAAGGTAAAGACAACACATCAGCCTACATTTGGCTTAAACATGACCCATTACAGGTACAAAAGGATTGTGATAAATCCACATCGGGCTTAATAGAGGATCAACCATAAGCGGTAAGAGGGAGTCCTAAACAATATGAAGATCCACCACCTATTGGAAATCTTGGCCGTGGACATGGTGTGTATCCTGGCAGAATATTTATCCTACATGCTACAATTGTGGAGAGCTTGGACATATTAGCACTCACTGTGATCGACCACCAAGGATGGAGGTGAAATGTACCCTCTTCCCCAAAAATTACCGAATAGAGCCAATGATTTTGCTTTGAACAAAAGAGGGGATCAAGGTCCTCATGAAGTTTGTCAAGAAGTCAAAGCTCCAAGTGGTGGTGGCCATGTGTGAATCATTCATGTGGAGGACAAAGAAGCTGACATGATGCCCTTGGGCAAAAGAGATAGGCAAGGTAGTGTTGTAGGTCCCAATAGGAAGGGAAAGGAGAAAGAAGGTGAAGATGCAAAAGCTAAGAGGAAAAGAAATTCACAAAGGAGGTTCCAAGTTGCAGATCTTCCATTGCGAGCATGCTTATAACCTCAAGGAGGATCTTGTTGAAAGGACAACAAATGTCCCATTTGGAAATCTCATAAACATGGTTCCTAAACTCAAATGCGTATAGAAGGATCTTGTAAATCCAATTGAGAAGGATCCTAGGCATGGATCTATGAGGGTCTTATCATTTGTCTAGTTGTAGATGCTTGGCATAAAGGGCAAGGATTGGGAGCAACTTATATTGATAGTGGTGCCCAAAAATGCATTATCACAGAATCCTGTGTAGAGAAGTTGGGACTTATCATTTCAGATGGCTCAAAGTTCAGAATACATTTTTTAAATCATGCTAAAGTGAAATGCTTGGGATTTATCAAAAACCTTGAAGTAGAGGCATTTGATGTCAAGACACTTGTCAATTGTCTTGTCATGCTTGAAGGCCTTGGAGCTTTTCCTCTTATTCTTGGGAGACATTGGCTGAGAGTAGTGGGAGATATCCAGGATTGGGGACATACGAACATTACTATCTATAACAAGAAAAGAAGTAAGAAGAAGTCTGATATAACCAGCAAGCTGCCACTAGAAATTGATGAAGAATACTCAACTTCAAGTGGAGATCAATCAACTGGCAAGGGCAGTGTCATGTCGCTTCGCTTCCATGATGGGAAAAAGAGCAGAAGCATGCAAGTTAAGCTTCTTTGACTCCTTTATGTTTACTGAGAAGTGTCGGACAAGGGTTTGCTAACAAGCAAGTTTAATACTAAATGTATGTGAGATGTGACTTTAAAGGGCCAAAAACTATGTTCTTGATGCTAAAAGTGTGTTTGAATGGATTACAAATGGAAGTTTATGGACTAGAATTGTAGTACTCAAAGATATCTACATGCTTGTCTTTATGGCTCGTCAATAGGAGCTCTGATGAGGAAGCTATGACAGTTTGAAGTTGTTAATGTTGGGTCAACAACATGACATAACTCAACAAAGTCTTATTTTTTGAGAGTTATGGAGTGCTAAGGATTATGGTTATAAACATCATTTGTAATAAGTAGGTAGTCTGGTTGCAGAGGCTGGGGTGCAATGGCACTTCCATATTGTAAATACCAAGCCATTTGACTCCTCAAACTCTATTTTTGGTCAACCTAAGGTAGCCTTAGTATATAAGGTACCTAGGTCAGTTTTGTAAGAACAACTTTATCATAATCATAGTTTTAAGCTGCCGTCGTATGTGTGTGAGAGAGGAAGAGAGAGAGCGTGAGCTTCATCCTGGTGCTTCTCCTCGCTCACTCATCGCATTGTAGATCGGACTGCATCATCACGTTAGCCTCGGTCAGAGCTACGCGACAATGCTAAGCATTCCTCGTGGAATGGAGCAAACACACTAGTGCATCTACGAGCTATTTGTGGTAGTAAGTATATCAAACAATGTCTATTTTTTGCCTGCAAGTAGTCGTTAGAATCATAGCAACATAAGCTACGTGTAGGTACTCAAAGATTTCAGTTTTGGGCACTTTCAGAATGCGGCTCTGTCTTTATACACGTTTTTTGCAAATGGGTTTAGAGCTAGGGTTTTGAGTGTAGAGGCTTAGGGACAAGTATCCTAGTGAGGGGATGGTGTTCCTTAAGTTTCGTAGGATTTTGGCATGGTTTAGTGAGTTTCCTCCCATTTGTGTGAATGTGGGTAAGTGGTGTAATTGAGAGCAGTGAGATTCTAGGTTGTGGTTCAGTTGGCCTTCCAAAGTGTTGCATGTGTAGGATGGTCTTAGCTTGACAAGTAAAGAGATTTCCTCCGTGTGCCTATCGTGTCATTTGTGTCCTTGATTGACATTATAATGATCTAGGTTGTGTTACATGCACTTTATGGGTGGTGTGATTCGCTCCCGCAACATTGTGGCATCTAATTGTTCATTAACCTTCTCGACCAACACTAATCCTCCCAAACTAACACTTCTTGGTTTCTCATCTGTGAATGGTTCTCCTAGAGGTTGAGACATCTGTGTAAGAGAAGGTGCAACTTTCCTCACGTTGTCTTTCTTATCTTCTCTTCAGCTTGGGTAAGCTTCTCAGCTAGGAATTTCTTATCTCGTTCCCTACGTGCTTTAATCTTAGCCTTTCTAGCTTTCTAGCTATTCCGTTTGCTCTTGGTTTTTTGACTAAGTGCGTCGGTCTTTGGCTCACCCCGTCTCTGGACTCGTGTCAGTTTCCATTTTCTCTGTCTATGAGTTCTCATCAGATTCCTTTTGATCTTGCGCTCTCGTAACTACTTGAACTGGTATGACGTTGTCATTTTTTGAGCTATTGGGTAGCTAAATAATTCCTCAGATAGTTGTCGTGATCTTTTTGACTCGGTTTGAATTTTTTTGGCAATTGGATGGTGGAGGTTGTACCGGCCTCACCACTCCATGAGCTTCTCTCATCTTCTGTCTCTTTGAAGGGCAATACCCCCTTTGGTTGTTATAATACATTGTAGCTGATACTAGCGCTTGTTTGTTAGATGCTTCTATCATCTGCGTATATCTCATGTCTAATAAGCATTCTAGCACCTTGCAGTAGAGGTTATTTTTTGAAGACAAGCTATGGTCTTGCAACTCCTACTGGTCCTGGTGCATTCTCCATAGCGTATCTAGGTGGAGGAGGTGCTACTAGAATAGGATGTACATACCTCTTCTTTGCTATATTCCGTGCCATAGTAACACTCTTCTCTCGTATGGTTTTCCAATTTCCTCTCAATTTTGCACCATAGAGGTTCTTGGAGGTCAAATTTTACTAGAAGAGCAAGTCTCTAGCTAAGCCTTCTTCATTTGCTCGCTAGATACCTCTCTCTTTAATGTGGGTTGGATTCTTGGTGAATCACTCCTCTGAGAAGATATGTCACTCTCAGTATCATATCTTCTCAAGGTTCTGCCATGATTTGGATAGGACTAAGTTATAGGGGGTGGTGATGGTACATGTGGTCCTAGTGTGACTGTAATTCCACCTCTATAAAAGTCATGTTCTATGGTTGCATCTGGATACAGCCATGGTCCCTTAGGCAGATTCACTTGAGGAGGCATGTCTACCATCTTTGTGATCATTTCATCTCTCATTATCGCTCTAGAAGGGAATCCATGTGGCTCCCTTCTTGAAATTCTCATAGGAATTCTCATGTTTGGTGGAGATATCTGTGGTCCTCCATTGACCAAATGTCCACCTCTATAAAAGTCATGTTCTATGGTTTCATTTGGGTACAGCCATGGTGGCAATGTAGCTGGGCTTGTGTCAAAATGTGGATAGATTGGCAATTTAGCACTTCTAGTTTGGCTTGCCACACCTCTGGTCATATCTGCAAAAGAGCTAGTAGATTGGCTTTCCATCCTGATGATCTTAGCTTTCTCAAAGTCACTCAATACTCTCAAGATAGTCCTTAACACTAGATCTGTAATTGGACACTAAAGTGTCCTATTTTCCTACAAAGTTTTGGCAATTTATTTATCAAGATAGAAGGAAGTTTTTTACACCTTGCTTATGCCATAGGTTGGTTATAAGGGAAAGAAAACATTGGATTTTTCTCCATGTCAAAATGCAAGCCCTATGGAGAGAATTGTGGTAATTTCTAAGTCGAAATTTTTTGTAAAATTTCAAGCTGATTTGCCAAAACAATCATAAAACTCTTATATCTTTTTGTAGAGATAAGGTGCTAGTACTTAGTGTTACAAAACAATGGAATGACCTTCAAGGAATAGTTTCATACTTGAGCACGTGCTGACCAAGAACATAATTTTGGCATTTCAAAGGCCCTCTCATGGAATCGGGGCTATTCTAGTGCAATTAGAAAACATCAAATGACTTTATATGTTAGAACCAAGAAATTACATCTTTTTTCGGCTCCCAAACTTACTTAAATCTTGTCTCTTACACCTTACCCTATCTTGAAATTTTGATTGTGCAAAAACTCTTGAAAATCTTAAGTCCTCCACAATAACATTGAAACCAAGGTTTAAGGTATCCCATTTGTATTCATACCATGCACTTTGATACATTTAGTTGATATGTGTGGAAAGTTTGAAGTTATTTGAGGTTTTGAATACATATGTCTCAAGACTCATAATATCAAAAAAAATTCATGCTTAGTTTTGAATATTTGAAATGATTGTTTCTTACCAAAACACTTCGAATGGGTAGAGCTATTTGTCCAAGCTACTAATCCACAGCTTCAAAAGATCTTGGTGTATCTACTTGAAGATTCAATAGGTGAATTGGGCTTAACATCTGATTGGAAGCTGGTTTTTGAAGCAGCCAACATGATCATGAAGTGGTAGATGAGGGTGGATAAGATAATTGTGGTTGATTCCATGGAGACAATAGATGAAGAAATTCAGGAGAAATCAACCTCGGGGAAACAACAATTAGAGGAGCTGGTTCTTGATGAGCTGATCAAAGGTATACAAGAATTAAATTTGAATTTAAAAGCAATAAATCTTGAAGGGGTAGGCACAAAGTGTTCCACTTTAGAGCCTAGGCAATGACCTCCACACAAGGATTGGGATGACCATTGCATGTTGTGTGATAGTAAAGACCATGAACGCAAAGACTATGAGGATTTTGATGAAGCTTACAAAACAAATGTGGTTTTTTCGAAAGACAAGAAGACTCATTTCAGGGAAACATGTGAGCAGCTTCGCTTGAATTTTGGAAGGGGTGGTATGAAAAAGTTAGTGGAGGAAATATGCATAATGTTGCTATGGTAGAAGTGGATACATATGGGTTGCAGGTGTACAATAAGGCAAATGATGAAGGTGCAAGAGCTAAAGGTGATTTGTGGCCTTATGCAATGAAGACAACAAAATAAAACAAGGTGACCCATGGCAAACTATGCTAGGTAGGGAATTGCATTCGAGAAACTATAAGATGGGTTGACCCGGTGGATTCTATTTTAGTATATGCATCAATTTCCAAGTCTCAAGCTAATAAATCCATAGTAGAAGAGAACCATAAAAGAGATGAAGATACTGCAAGAACATCAAAAAGGGCTACCAGATCTAGGAGTAAGCAAGATGAGGAGCCTTCTCCTAAACCTACTCCTGAAGTGGTTATGGAAGAGGCATTGAAAGATAAGAAGTAAGGTAATCCCAAGGTACATTCATATAAGATGAAATCTAAAATTGAGTTGGCTACAGATCTAAAGAAGTGTTTTGAAGAGCGCATTGTCAATAGCAAGGTGGAGATCATGTTGTGTGACATCTTGGGAATTTCCAAGCGTGAGTTTCATGAGGAGATTATTGACATTATCAAGAGGAAACGTCAGATACCAAGTGAGCAAGAACTTGATGCAGTTAAAAGTCAAATGATCCATCACATTGAGTCAAGTTTAGATTCTTATGAAGATGAAAGTCAAAGGCTGTGGTGGTTGAAAATCCAATTATACTCGAGGTAAGGCATGTTCATTTTAATGACGATGGAGATGAGGAAATTGTGCCCAGTATTCACTTATCTAGGACTCATTGGGGCTAGAGCAACAACCAAAACCATTGTGAAGCTTGGGGACATTGAAGAGCCGATCTTAGAATTTGTGGACCATGGGGAAAAAATTAATATTATGGCAAAGAGCTTGCATCAAAAAGGTTGATGTCCTATTGATGTGGACCACGATTGGTGGATTCAAGATGCGAACATGATTCCATGCGATCTTTATGGTGCATGTGCAAACATTAAGGTAACTATTGGGATGTTTGTGAAGCACAAAATGTTTTTATAGAGGATCATTCTTCCTATCCACTTATATTGGGAAAACCATACATCACAGTTGTGTGCATGGAAACAAAGGTGTTAGATAATGGATCAACCTATGTAAGGATCCGGAGTAGGGATAGTAAAAAGACTATTCAATTTTTTAATGTTTATGTTGATCATGTCAAAAACAAAGATAACCTACTTGATCATCTATTTCCAAAGATACACAAAGAGTTCAAAGAACATAGGTTTTCACATGATTTTCTTGGAGTGCCACTATAGAGCGGGACTATGGTGGTACAGAGGAGAGGAGTTTCTTGCGAAGATAGACTTTCTGTTTGAAGTTTAATGAGCTACCTAAATGGGAAAATCAATATGTGTCAAGTATTCAAAGTGAATTGCAAGGATGTGGTTGCTTTAACAGGATGATGTTATTTCAGGAATCTTTGAAGAGGTCTCCTATGTCGATACTATGTCAAATCTAATGGAGATCAAGCAATACAGGTTACAAAGTGGAACGAACATTGTTAAAGTGCATTCAATGGACATGTATGAAGAATTGGATATATGAGGCACTTACACATATAAAGGAGGATTTGGATGAAGCAGTTGAATCCAGGTAGGGATAAAATATAAATCAGCTATTGCAAAGAAGTTGAGGCCAATGGCTACACCTTTGCCACAAGGAAGTGATGGAGTGATAGAGAAAGCTTCTTGACAGCCTACGCTGAGAGATCCAAAGAACATTGGACATAAGCTCACTAGAGAAACATTGAAGCAACTGAGGATTGGGAGGAGGATTTCCTTATTGAAGAGGAGATCAAATGCTTCTGAGAGATGCTTAGGAATCATGGTAAAGCCTTTGCTTTTGAGCCTGATGAGGTTGGGTGTGCACATAATTCTAATCTTAAAGGATTCTCTAAATAATTTTCACTAGTTTTCTTTATTTCTTATGCAAAGGTATCAGAGAATTGGGCTAGTCTACTTACATTGGTATCAGAGAACAGGTATCTCTTTCTTATCTAAGAGGAGAGGTCCTCAAGTTTCTCACGAAGGTGGGATTTGTGCACTACTTGTGGGTAAGTGGGATAAGGATTTATTATTTGAATTGTTGAGTCCACTCCGTGGGGTATGGTTACACACCGTCGAGAGCTATGGTCTTAATAATGGAGTCTTTTTAGAGTTGCTTATGGCTTAATCATTCTTGAGCTATTAGATAAGCTTGGCAAGCGCTATCCCTTAACAATTTTGCAATGTTAAACCCTCTTCACTATTCTAAGTAATTAACAAAGTACTTATCGTATGTGAGAGCATTTGAGTACTAATTTCAGGGACTAGGAAAGTTGAAAAACTAAGGTTTTTTTCGATCTTAAGGGTTGGAAGAAGTCTACTTTAATTCACATAAAAATTTTCTTAACAATGGCTGATAATAATCAAGAGAGTAGAGTTAGCATAGATACTCTTGCATACACACAAGATTGTGTCTCTAATGGAGATGTTGCTTGTTTGTAGAAAGTTGTTTCTTGATGTCAAAAAGTTGTTCCTCAATCCTACTCCAAGCATCAGATTCTGGTTTTGGTTGGAGGCGCTTCATTGCTGCATCCGGCTCTGGCCCTGCATGACAGTGTTTGTTCTTTTTGGGTGCCATGTCTTAAGCGTTCTGGATAAAAGAGATTGACGTGATGCTGCAATAAATGAGACAGACAAGAAACTGCAGACATGAGGCTAGCCAAATTCAAGGTTAAATTCAGCCACTATCTCTGAGTTCTTCTTGTGGTTTGTGAAATGGACACTTAAGTAGCTTTTGGAAAGCGGTTTTCTTCAGTCTTGACTAGGTGTGTTTCTCCATCCATTGAGGCTAACCGCATGGTTGAGTCTTACACAAAAATCGTGGAGTCTGTCAAAGATCGAATAAAAAAATCACAAAAGTCCTACACTCGCTAGGCTAACAAGTCACGCAGAGCAGTTCACTACTCAGAAGGGGATTGGGTGTTGACCTTTTACAATTGCATCTCAATTTCTCAGCATCATTAGGTTGTGTTGGATGTACTCAACCCAATGAATCTTTGATGCTCATTGTAAACCTACAAGATCATTGTGTTGTTAAAGCTAGGCTCATGTCAAAATGTGTCATCTAGTGGTCTAGGCCCTTGTTTGTGGTTTGGCCACCCTGTAGTTTTTAAATTCTATCTAGTATTTTTCCCATCCTTGTAACTATTTTTAGAGGTCGTCACTCTATTTTTGGAGGTCGCTATTATTTATTGGCTATTCTATATTTTGGCCTACTTATTAGCCTATAGTTTGCCTTATTTCCTCATTGAGTCATTTTGGTGGATCAGAGCCTCATACACTAATACCACTACAAGTACTTAGGCCTGCCCTGCACATAACTCAAGTAAAAATGGTATTTCTCTACCTACATGCTTGGGGAAAGGTGCAAGGTTAGGCTTATAGTTGTGATGATGACCTTATAGAACTTTTGCATTGCACATACCTCCTTTGTTCCCATAATTATTTGATAGGATCTACGGTCGACGATGTGCACCTGAAACTTTAGAATGGTTATTCATTCATGCTCAAGAATGTGAGACATGTGCCAAACCTTACCAAAAGCTTGATCAGTATAGGACAATTGGATGACGAAGGATATTACTACACATTAGGTGATAGTTTGTGGAAGATCACCAAAGGTTCTTTAGTGGTAGCACATGGTTCAAAGTCTGGAACTTTGTATATGGTACATGTATCCAATGCTAAAAACCATGTAGTTTGTGAAACCAACTAGCCAAGTATTTCTCTATGGCATCGCCGGTCAGGACATATGTCTCAAAAGGAAATGGAAATATTGCCGCATTTTGTTTATGTTCCTGGCTTCAATTTCTCAGACTTTCTAGTTTGTGAGCATTGTATTTATGGTAAACAAACATAGTAACCACACAAAAGGGGTAGCATTTGGAAACGTGCACCATTAAAGTTAGTGCAAAGTGATGTGTGTGAGCCTATGCCTAACATATCAATTGGAGGTTCATTGTACTTTGTTACTTTCATCGACGACTTTTAAAGAAAAGTGTGGGTATATCCTCTCAGGAAGAAGGATTAATTCCTTTCAAAATTTCACAATTTTGTGGCACTAGTGGAGAATCAGTCTGGCAAGAAAATCAAGTGCTTTAAAAAAAGTATTGTTTATTGTGTAGTCACTTCTATTGTTTGTTTGTCTTCTTTGTACTCATGAACTTACTTCTGACTTTCTTTAAAAATGTGAAGCGAGGATGCTGCCATAGCAACTAGATTCCATGGATTCACAAACACCCCACAACTAAATTATCAATCCAAAAAATGTGTAGGGGGGATGCTGCCATAGAAAGTGGATGCCATGGATTCACACACACACACACACACACAGAACAATTAAATGATCAATCCAAAGATAGAGGGGCATACAAGACTAGTGGTAGCTTTCTTGCAAACCACTCTTGGATCTCTTCCCTACGTTTCATAACCCCCATGAGTGATCAAAGTTGCTATCTTATATACCAATCCATATTGCTAAATCTTAAATTTGATTTTGGAATCAGGTTGTGGTGGAGTGAGTTAGATGATGATGGATCTTTACCCGAGGTGCTACTCCTATGCCTATCAAGATGCGATCTGGCCCAATGCCATTTAGCTCCTCCTCTTCTTCTAGCAATTTCCCTTGACACATGCAAACACTTTGTTTTCTAAAACGAGTGCATATCGGGTGCAACAACAATTTGTTGCTATCGGGACTACAATTGGGCATTAGTGAAACCACCCTAATCCCAATTTTGTTGCAAGTAGGTGGGTGCAAACCACGTTTGAAAAATTCTCAACACTATTTAATCTGCATTAACTCTGGCTATTGATTTTATGATGGTTCTGGCCGCACACGGCGTGACAAGCAGGGGGCTAGAATCTCCACGAAGATGGGAAACACCTCTGAAGGTAAAAGTGCCAACTATACCTCTGTTGCTCCTTCTGTGTTGCTATGTGAAATCTCTGTGTTGCAAGTAGGTGGGTGCAAACCACGTTTGAAAAATTCTCAACACTATTTAATCTGCATTAACTCAGGCTATTGATTTTATGATGGTTCTGGCAGCACACGGCGTGACAAGCAGGGGGCTAGAATCTCCACGAAGATGGGAAACACCTCTGAAGGTAAAAGTGCCGACTATACCTCTGTTGCTCCTTCTGTGTTGCTATGTGAAATCTCTTCAAATTTTGCAGGCAAACATAAGAGGTCCCACCGAGAAATGGAGGAGCACATATCTTCCATGGCAAGGTGCCTAGAAAAAATAGAAACTATACTAAATGAAAATCAGTTTCAGATTCAGGGAAGCCCTTTTCAACAGTGATTGAGGATCAGCTGATTATGGAAATTTTATAAGGAGCGTATGCCCTAAATCTGATGGCTCTATCTTACCTCTACCAACTTCACAAAGACTTCTTGTGGGACATCAACAATGAGAGAAAAGGATGCTAGAAACCATTGGCAATAGATGACCCATGGATGTAAAATAATACAAGTTTATGAACTATCACATAAACCCCTTCACCAATACCACTACAAGAGGTTGTGTGCTCTTGTGACGCTTTTAGCGACGGAAATACATTGGGTTTTTATAACCCCCGGCGTCGCTAACAGCGTCGATACGGGAACGTCGCTATAACAGTCGCTATAATCGTCGCTATATAGAGATGCCTATAGCGACGATTATAGCGACGTTTGCAGGCCATCTATAGCGACATTTATAGCGACGTTGTAGAGCCTTATATACCGACGTTTATAGCGACGCCCGAGAGGAAAAAAATCCACCCATCAACCATATTGAATGTTTCATTAATTGATTCACCTTTGAAAAAAAATACAAAGGTAGATGTAGACCCAAAATAGTCACCCACAAGACAATATAACCATTAACTCCATCATCTATAGTACCTATTGCAAACAATAAAGATACAAAACTTACAAGCGTCAACTGATGAAAGTAAATCAATGACAATTGTACACATAGGCAAAATCACTTGATTGTTAAACTTTACAAATGTAATAGTTACAAACCATTGTCATTATTGAAAAAATATACATGGTTTTCAAAAAGACTTGTAAAAATCGTCTCATGATACATAAGCTATGACAAAAAGAAACTAATGCTATCTAGCTATGGCTAAACTGACGTCGTCTAATCAGACATCTCATCACGTCCAAGCGGCGTATCTGTCGGATTCTGCAAAAAAAAAACCATAAGACAGCTTTTTGTAAGTATAAACATATAGCGACGTTTATAAAACAATACAACAAATAGAAAAGAGTAAACCCTAATACTAACCATGCCGCCACGAGAACTCAAAATGTCCATCAGAGCGTTTAAGCCCTTCCTGCCTGCGTACTCGCGCTCGTACGGTGTGGGATCACGTCCTGTCATCATCGACCACTGTCAAAACATACAAAGAATCCATTATGTTAGAATTTAAAAACCCATAAATCTTAAACTATCAAACATAGAGAGAAATGCGAAAACACTTACAAAATCGACCTCAAATGATGCGCACCCGCTGCTCCCCAAGTGGTGCAAGCTCCCTGCCTCTACTCGTGCTCTGGCTGCCTCCTTTTGTTTCTTCCACTTGTCGGGATTCTCGCACGCTGCTTTCTTTGCATTCTTCCAATCTTCTTTGGGCAGAAAATCTAGCAAGTTCCACCCATGCTTGATTGCTTTTTGTACTTCGGAACGCTTGTGCTTGCAGTATTCACGCATTCGAACCTTCATCACATCTTCATTGAAGCGCTCATCCCGTGTTGGAACGGGAAACTCGTCATGAAGAATGCTGATGACTCTATCTTTTAAATCATTCAGTACTTCACTCCAATTGTTTAGTATGTAGTGTCTAAACACCTAAGAGCAAATACCGCGCATGCGCGAAATCACCTTCTTACCTTCATCATCCAAGATGATGTCGCCGCCGCTAAAGTCGACGGAGTAAGGCAAACCCTCTCGCCGTTGACGCATGAACCTGGGTGTCCCGACAGGGGTCTCTAGCGGCCTGTCCACGGGGGTACGGACGTCAGGTGTCTCCACTGGAGTCTGAGCCCCGAAGCACAGGGAGATGCGGATTCCTACTTCATCCGCATCTCCCACTGGAGTGACTCCTGGAGGAGTAGCTAGTGGTGTGTAGCCACTAGGAACGGCAGTCATCCGCACAAAACCTAGTGTCGATGGCGATGCCGTGGCTGGTGTCGGGGCGGGCAAAGAAGGAGAGGGTAAAGAGCCTCGTCGAACACGAGGCGGTGTCGAAGCATCGACGGCGGCATCCCCACAACAACCACCACTGCCACCACTAGAGCGTCGGTGCTTAGACGAGTGTGAAGATCGTCTCGTCGACACCGAAGCATCGAAGCGCATTGAATGCTCCGAAACAGAGGGAGATGCGGATGAAGTAGGAATGCACGATGGTGCGCCAGAGCGATGACGCTCCACGTACCACTGTCTCTGCTGGGGTGACAAAGAAGAAAGAAACTCCTCATCATCCATACCTGCATTAAACACAAGAACATTTAAACTTAATATTGAATGAATGGAGTAGAAAACATGGACAAGTAGATAGAGAGAGAGAGAGAGAGGAGGTGCTCGTCGTCCCTGCTTGTGAGAACATACCTAGAGCATACATGCCTGGAGTGGATGCAAAGACCATTAAATACAATGACGCAATGACGCATATAAATACAATGACGCAATGATGCGTTCTTCTTCTATTCAACTTGAGTGATGGAAGCGACAAGTCGATAACTCAGAATTTTCAATCGAAAGAGAGAGAGAGAGAGAGAGAGAGAGAGAGAGAGAGCGCACACAATCAAATCTTGCAGTCGAAAAACCAGGTGATGTGAGCTGCATGTGGCCATGGATTGGCCAGGATGTGAGCTCAAAACGGAGAGCCAGGAAGGTACTTAGAGAGCGAGAGTTTTTACAGAACGGAGCAAAATTGTTCAAAAACAATATTTATGGCTTTAAGAGATCTCTCTCTCATCCTCGCATAGCTTAGCATAACTTCCTATATCTATATAGAGCTCTCCGTTTAAACAGATGTCCTCCGTTTCATTTTGTAGATCCTTTGCATGCACCCGATAGAGAGTAGCAGCGACATGTTCATCTGGCACCACCTCAACGGCTTCTGACTGAGCATCTTCTCCGATCTCCTCCATTGATGCCGCTATGATTGGCACATGGTAGCCTTCATACGTCCGTGCACTACGAGAGGCTACCTCTATGACGTACCACCAGTTTGATGCAGACTTTGTAGGATGAAATGTCACCTGCCAGAGCCACATAACTTACATGAGAGCTTCCAAGCACATAAATTCTAAAATGGGATGTTGTTCACAATGCGCGGGTAGTACGAAAGTGTCTCTTAGGTCAGTCCATTTCTTAGTTGAATCCACCTCAAGAAAACCAGACTCTCCTCTACGCACACTAGCATTGTGACCCTCCATGATTATCTTGAACCATTGCACGTCGACCAAGTCGAAAACAAATCCTCTATAATCGATCCTCAAAATCTCTTGTAGCGTGCCGAAGTAAGTGAGTTCTGCCACCACAGGATCTACATCAGAGGACCGTCGTCGACTAAACAGTTCGGATTTTTCCATGATTCCACAATCTTGAGTAAACGCTTTTTGTCGATTCGTTCCACCCTAAAATGTCGACCTTTACACCATGCTGGTGTGTATGACTTATACTACAACCAACAAAGATTATGAGTGGCCGTTCAAACATCTAGAAAGGCACTAGTCGTACATTGCAAACTTACCTTGGTCGTGCAACCCTGAGAGTACTCCCACTCTTCCTCAGTCACTTCTTCACCGCACTGTTGTGCGCTTCTCTCTCTCTCTCTCTCTCTCTCTCTCTCTCTCTCTCTCTCTCTCTCTCTCTCTCTCTCTCTCTCTCTCTCTTTGTTCACACTATAAACTACCTCACATTCTCTAGTCATGTCCAATCCCTGCACATCTAGGTCTAGAGGTGCACGGAGATCAGAACCACCGGGTTATAATCTTGTCTTTATTGGTCAATGCCTATATTTGTGGGTACAAGAAATCTACACACCCACGTCTACATGATACTGCATGTAGTGGACAAAACCCCTTTGCCTCTTCTCTAGCTGTAGCATTTCACAGCATCTTAACATCTTTTCACAGTAGATCTTTTCACCGTTCCTCTAACTAGAATTTTTTTATCGTAATCTCAAAGGTAGACTCTAATATAAAAACTCAATCCAAAATCTTATCTTAAATCTAACCTAATTGAACATATGGTGATTCGCTCCATTGAAGGGAAAAGAACCAATAGGGCTACTAGCTGTGTAGATGTGAATGCGCCTCACATATACAAATACTTCAATGCAAGAGTTTACTACTCTCACCTCTCCACCCCCTCGATCTATGACGCAGGCGATGGGACAAAATCCTCCTCCAAGCTGACTCAGCCGCCACTCCCCAGGTGATGGGATAATCCCATCTTGATGCAAACTCTTACTGTGTCACTTTGCTGCCACAGCCTATCTGGATTGGTCGTCCTCTCCTCCCTAATACCCCTCCAATCCTCTCCTCATGTAGTCGTGCATGCGTCTCCTCATCCAAGCATCTTTTCTGGTATCAGGGAGGAGAGGACGACCAATCCAGACAGGTGGTGGTAGCAAAGTGACGCAGCAAGAGTTTGCATCAAGACGGGATTATCCCCGATGCAGCATCGCAATAAGATAATCCTTAGAGGCTTTATCCTGATCCCTCCAAGAGACCATGACAGACTACAGTATGTCAAAAAACCTGTTTACACAACTGTTGTATGCGGCCCATCACTTGCTTCCCCTCAGTGATCATAATGGTCTCATCGGACATACGATTGATGAGGTAGGCGTATCACTTTGGCATGTCTCTCCTGTGAACTATAGCAACCCTGTCCGATGAATGCTCATCATCCAGGCCTCTAGGTGACCCCGACGCAGTGTTCGAGTCACTTCTAAGCATCTGCGACGCAGTGGCCGAGACATCGGCCACTCTCAAACGCGTAGGCAGTATAATCCTTCGATGTACTCAAAATAAACCTAAATCTAATCTAATCTAACTTAAATAAACCTAAATCTAATCTAATATAACGTAAATCTAAATCTAACGTAAATAAACCTAAATCTAATCAAACGTAAATCTTACTAAAAATAAACCTAAATCTAATTTAATTTAACTTAAATAAACCTAAATCTAATTTAACGCAAGTTTACATCTACCCTAATCTTTAACGTCTTTTGGGATAGTTTCCTAGGACGTTAAAACTCTCTCCTCCTCGTGTGTGTGTGTGCCAATAAAAAGAGAAAAATGGTATAACCTTTCTATCACCCAAGTGTGGTAGATTGGTTATGCCATTTTCCACTTGAATAACAGGTCTTGAGTTCAACTCATCGTTGGCGGCTAGATCTTTAGGTCTCTTGAATTAGTTTCCTACAACGTTAAATGAAACTCTCTTCTTCTCGGGTGCGTGTGTGTGTGGATGTGTGTGCACGCCAATAAAAAGAGAAAAATGGTATAACTTTTCTATCACCCAAGTGTGATAGATTGGTTATGCCATTTCCCTCATGAATAACAGGTCTTGAGTTCAACTCCTGTCGACTAGATCTTTAAGGTCTCTTGGGATAGTTTCCTACGATGTTAAGACTCTCTTCTATCTTCTTCTCTCTCTCTCTCTCTCTCTCTCTCTCTCTCTCTCTTTTACTCTCTCAATGTGTGTGCATTCTTTGTTTATGCATGTGTGTGTGTGTGTTTTTGGTTAATGCATGCTCTCTCTCTCTTTTCCTCTCTCAATGTGTGTGTGCATTTTTTGTTTATGCATATGTGTGTGAATTTTTTGTTTATGCATGTGCTCTCTCTCTCTTTCTCTCTCTCTCTCTCTCTCTCTCTCTCTCTCTCTCTCTCTCTCAAAAACACAATGTGTGTATGTGTGTGTGTGTGAGAGAGAGAGACAGAGAGAGAGAGAGAGAGAGAGGGAGAGAGAAAGAGGGGAAGGGAACATGAGAGTGAGGAGAGGGAAGGAGCATACCTGGCTCTCCTTCCTCTCGTCGTGTGTGTGTGTGTGTGTGTGTGTGTGGAGAAGAAAGAGAGAGAGAGGAAGATCGCACGTTACCTTGCTTGCTTGAGCACGCGCCGAAAACTCAGATCTGAGATCTGAGTTTTTGAATGCTTTCGGTTATTTTTTTTACCCCTGACGACGTCGCTATAGACGTCGCTATGAGTGTCGCTAATATTTTTCACATTGGGCGTCACACTGCGAGCGTCGCTAATATTAAGTACCTCTTGTAGTGTACTAGGCTTTCAATTGACAAGCTAATAGGATATGCATGCTACATATCAATTAAACAAGCAAACATGCTATGAATTAACCTTGATAATTGAAATAAGCCAACTTAATATGAGCTAACCTTAATAATTAAAATAAGCAAACTGAATATCCACTCATTAAAATGTAGATGAAATATGATGTACAATATTATCAATGTTTGAAAGGTGTATATTTGAGATAAAATTATCAAGTGGTCAGGTTAAATAGATGCAAATCTCTCTTATTACACCTTGATTGATTGTTAGCCCCATTTTCAAGTGATAGGATATCTTGTCTTTGGTGAAATGTTATAAAGGAACCCACCAGGTATTGCAAGGAGAGACTAAGGTTAAAAAGGGGAATTATTGGTGTGAGTATTAAGTGCAAGGAAGATTAAAAACTGGCATCAACCCTAAAAGAGTTCCTCCATGCAGCTCATGAATTTTATACTGCAATAATGCTAGAAAAGATGTATTTTTTAAAAGTAGATGGTTCTCAAATCCAAATGCAAGGGCTCAATGTTATGTGTGATTCTTAAATCCAAAGGCAAGGGGTCACTGTTATGTATATTTACTTAAGGATTACTGTTGATGTTAAAGGGCCCATTCAAATTTACACCTTCTATATAATATACATAAAATGATTTAAATATCTATTTTTGCACCTTAAATATGGACCTTAGGTAATATACATCTAATGATCCAAATATCTATGTGAATTTCAATATACAATTTAAATGCTTAAAAATATGATATGCAAAAATAATCTAGTATACAATTTAGGTATACTATACATCTAGTAATCCAAAAATCAA